>NC_090265.1:641137897-641440928 GCF_040414725.1 Anabrus simplex | reverse complement strand
GTGATTTAGTAACTTTGTGGCGCTCCGCCTCGGCTGTACCCGAGGTTTCAGTGCTTCATTTTGTCTTTAGGTGGGAAGTGAGGAAGTGAGATGGTCTTTGTCATGGCAGGATGGTTTTAGTGTGGGGTGGGGTGGGATTTAATGTAGATTATAATGTTGGCTTGGCAGGGGGTGTAATAGGGGTGTGTTTTGGGACAAAAGTAACTTGAGGAGTAGTATGTGTAGGAGGGTGGATGTATCTTGGCTGGGCTGGTGGGCGTGTGAGTTGGTGAGAGGACTTGGGTTCGAGGGTGGTGAGATGTGGAGGCTTAAGAGGGGGAGGTTTTGTGTGCTTGTTTAGATGTTGTGCATACCTGTAGTGTGCTCTGATTGCCTTCTTAAGGAATGGGCCACCAGGGAGTGAGGCGGCGTGACTGCCTTGGCAGTTCGCACACCTCACCTAGTCCTTTGGTACCTTACAATCAGTGTGGCAGTGAGAACCGCCACATCTTTTGCAGTGGGTGGGTTCTCAGCAAACTGCTGCAAAATTATTTAATTTAAGGCAATTATAGCATTGTGTAATGAGTGTGGGTCTGGTGGATGTGCGGGTTTGAATTTCTGGTATGGGAGTGTTTTATGTTGGTGGTTTGTGTGACTTAGCAGCAGGTTTTTTTACGCCTGCTCCTAGTCTGTGTGTACTTGGCCTGTGTTTCTGGTCTTGAGACTGGTAAGGCCTCGGTCTCGGGTTTAGTTGATGTTTGTGGAGAGAGGGGAGAAGGGGGATTAGTGTCTGTGTCTGGTAGTAATGTAACATCTGTCTGTGTTGTTTGTGTAATTTGGTGTCTGTTGTTTTCAAGAGTCTGCAAATATTTGGTACATTTATGAGGTGGAGGGTTTGTTTGTGCTTCTGAGTGTTTGATGTTAGGTTGGGTTTGAGTATCAACGTTATCTGAGCAAATTTTATAACTGACACTATGGATTTTCAATTGGTTGATAATTTCATCATAGCCTTCTTCGCCACGTACAAAGATGAAAATGTATCCATTGTCTATTTCCTGCATGTAAAAAATGTGTTTGTGCGCATTAAAATGGCGATGAATGCGAGTTTGCGATGGTCATGTTTTGCATGTAGTAGTTGTTGTTCGTCGAGTTGTGGATTGTACTTGTTAGGAATAATTATTGGGTACTAGAGAGTGTTGGATGAGTCGTTGGGACAGAATCATAGTGGTTTGTGGAAGAGTGAGTTGGGGTTTCCAAAATTAGATGACATGGCTGTGGTGTAATGAGGTATTGGGATTTCTTGTAATCTGGGATGTCGGTATCCTGGTTACTCAGTCCACCGGGGTGGAACTAACAAGGTGGTTGGTATTGGGTGGGCTGTATGTTGGTGTTATTGAAACACTTGGAACGTTCAAACTCAAAAATGAGGACCGGCTTTGTGAATTTGCTACTCGGTTGACTACGGTCGGGTCAGGTATAGTTATACTGATCTTGCAGTGACAAGAAACGAACCAGTAATTTTACTGAGAGCGTGACAAATTGCTATACGTTGATTTGACTCGGTCCTGCCCTGTGATTGGCTAGCAGGCTGATTTTGTGACTGTGTGGCGAGCGGGGGCTCGCGACGGCTGGCTGGTCGCATGAACGCTCCGTGTGGTGACGTGGGGTACTGATGTACCATAGAGCTGGCAGGCAACGGCTGGAGGGCTAGCGTTCAGGGTGCTAGTGTCGTGCTTGGTGCTCCCGATGTGCTCTCTACGAATGCTCAAAGCAGTGCCCAAGTATGTGCTGAATATGTATGGCAGTATTGATGATGATGATGATGATGATGATGCTTGTTGTTTTAAGGGGCCTAACATCGAAGGTCATCAGCCCCTAATGGAACGAGATTGACGACATGATACATGATATTTAAAATTTTAAAATGTATCCACTGACAAGAGTTTAAAAAAAAGGTGATGAGAAAATGAGTATGGGATTAAAACAGCAGTGGATCTAATTCGCAATGCCTTATTTTCTAATAAAATAAGAGAAAATTTTTTTTTTTTTTTGCTAGGGGCTTTACGTCGCACCGACACAGATAGGTCTTATGGCGACGATGAGAAAATATAGGAGACAAAGGAATAAGGCATTGCCTGGTAGTACAAATGTATATACATAATTTACGTTAGATGTTAAAATAACACATTAAAATGCGCAACACAAACTAAAATGAAGTGAATAGGATAAAAAACGCAATTGACACAAATACACTAGCACAAAAGACATCATTACACACGATAAAACAGACCACTATCCCTCATAAAGCGGATGACGAGATCTGCTGACTGCTCGTCATCACGCAGGATAAGGGAGATGGTACTCGGGAGGTTAAGACTACGGCGAAGATTGACCAGGTCCACACACTCCGTAAGGATGTGTACCACGGTAAGATGATCGCTGCAAGTACACACCAGAGGGGGTTCTCCTTTCAATAGATGGGAGTGAGTCACGATACCGTGGCTGATCCGAAGACGACATATTACCACAGCTTCCCTCCGCGAAGCCCGAAGGGAAGTCTGCCATACCTTCGTTGTACCTTTTATCACTCTCAGCTTATTTGCAAGAGGAGTGGCGGCCACTCCATCTCTCAATGGGACATAACCAGATGTCTCAGCTGAGAGCGAATATCACTTGCTGGAACCTTGAAAGGCAACGGGGGCAGTGTAACTGCCTCCTTGGCAGCCTTATCTGCTAATTCATTTCCCTCTACACTCATGTGGCTTGGGAGCCACATAAAAGTGATTCTGGTGCCGGCCGCGTCTTGTCTGACAAGGCAAGGAACCGAAGGTACGTCAAACAATTCGTAACTGCTATCCAAGCGTATCCCAACCGGCCGCGTCGCTCGAGGACAAGCAGCGCGCAGCAAACGGTTGCCATTATTGAACACGCAAGGATAGCTTGGATGAAGTGGCATCTGTCGCAAATTTGCAGCATACAAAAAAAAGCATTTGCTGGCGCCTCAGGTGTAAAGGCCAGACTCAGCGAGCAGGCTGGCAATGGGGCTTGTACAAAAAGCTCCCGTCGCCAACCTGACCCCACCGTGGTGGATGCTGTTCAGCTTCACAAGAACCATATGCTGCACTGCCTTAGTCTAGCCGAAATAAAATATGTGCCCTATAGAATCGTAGGAGCACCGCGTGATCAGCCCCCCAAGAAGTGCTGCTAAGAAACTTCATGATATTCAGCCTCTTAGTGCATTGCACTTTTAACTGCCGCACGTGTGGCTCCCACGATAATTTACTGTTAAAAAGGAGCCCAAGAAATCGGTAAGTGTAAACAACTGGAAAAGCGACATTTCCTAAATAAGGCTCAGGATGGGGGTGAAGAGTACGTTGATGACAAAAGTGGACAACAGAGGTCTTTGTGGCAGAAAACTGAAAGCCATGTTCTCAGGTTCACTGCTCCACCCTCCTAATAGCTTGCTGTAACTGTTGCTCTGCGACTGCCATACTGCACAAGCTAAGCTATAGTGCAGAGCAAAATCGTCCACATATAGGGACGGTATTACTGCTGGACCAGCAGCAGCGACAATACCGTTTATGGCAATCGCGAACAGAGTGACGCTAAGGACTCCATTTTCTTGAACGTGGTATTGCGAATATGTCCTCCCTACTCGGACACGGAATAGATGGAGGGACAAAAAATTTGCAATAAATACCGGCAAGTTACCTTGCAATCTCCATTGATGCAGGACTGAAAGGATGCCATATCACCATGTGGTGTCGTAGGCCTTCTCCAAGTCGAAGAAAACTGCTACCAAGTGCTGTTTGCGGAGGACACATTCTGGATAGAGCTCTCCAGGCGTACCAAGTGGTCAGTGGTAGATCGAGTGGCTCAAAAACCACATGGTACTCGGACAAGAGTCCTTGTTTCTCCAGACACCACACGAGTCGGCGATTTACCATCCTCTCAAATAGCTTACACAGGCAGTTTGTAAGACAAATCGGTCTGTAACTTCCTGCATACTTAGGATCTTTGTCAATCTTGAGGACAGGAACGACTATGCCCTCTCGCCACTGAGATGGAAAATCACCCTCTATCCAGATTCGGTTGAACACACAAAGGAGATATAGTATACTATCATCACTAAGGTGTTTCAACATCTGGTTATGGATGTTGTCCGGTCCAGGAGACGTGTCCTTGCAAAGCGCTAAGGCGCTGCAGAGTTTCCACTCTGTAAAGGGCACATTGTAGTCCTCTGAAGCTTGGGTGGCAAAACTAAGGTGATGACGTTCTGCCTCCCGGTTCAGAACAAGGAAATCAGGATGGTAATTCCCGGAGTCAGATACATCTGCGAAATTACTAGCTAGATGGTTAGCAATTGCGAGAGGGTCAGTGGCGACACTGCCTGCAATTTAAAGATAAAAATTTCATTGTTCCGTATTGAAATTATTGATGTTAAAAATTAAATAACATTGTACATGTTTTTACGGCTGATGATGACCTGGACTAAGGTCGAAACCGGTCCCATTTAAATAGGAATGTGATTACTGCATTTCTTTCTTTTAAGTATTGAATAGGTTGAACCTCCTTTTCAATTATTTAATTTTTAACTGCCTGCAATGGAAATTCTCGGTACTGGAGATGATCCTTGGATACCCGAAATCCGTCGAAGCTTAGTCCACACTTGAGATGATGGAGTATGTGATGTCATAGACGACACATACCTCTCCCATGAAGCCTTCTTACTTTGTCGAATAAGAACTCGCGCCTTAGCGCGGAGTTTCTTAAATGTTACCCCAAGTTGGCTACCGTAGGCTGTCTACGGTAACGCTTATGAGCGCTATGGCGTTCTTTGATGGCTGCTGCTATTTCATCGTTCCACCAAGGAACGAGTTTTCGGCGAGGAGTCCCCGAGAAGAACAAAATGGACTCCTCAGCAGCCGCAAGAATAACTTGGGTGACGTTAGTTATTTCCTTGCCGACGGTCCGCCTGATATCGTCATTAAAGACAGCTAGTGATGTGTACTTTGGCCAATCAACATGTTTAAGAATCCATCGAGGGGGAGCCTCGACGGATTTATGTTTCAACAAAGTAAGGATGATGGGAAAATGGTCACTGTCACAGAGATTATTGTGTGTATTCCACCGAAACTGTGGATCCAACATTCGGCTGCTTATGTCTATGCGAGAATATGTGCTGTAACGTACACTAAAGTGAGTTGGTTCTGCTGTGTTCAAAATACATAAATCCAGCTCTGTTACTAATGTTTCCAGCTCTCCTCCCAGGGGGCAAGGCGTCTCAGAGCCCCATGTGGGGTGATGGGCGTTAAAATCACCCAATAAGAGGAAGGGAGGTGGAAGCTGATCTATAAGATCAGCGACATCATTTATGGTAAGATGCTGGGCTAGTGGAAAATAAACATTACACACTGTTGCTATGACAGGCAGCGGAACGCGAACAGCTATAGCCTCAAGCGGGGTTCTTAATGGAACCTCTTCGCTGTAGGTATCAGAACGTACAAAAATGCCAACGCCACCGAAAGCCCAGTGAGCATAGTATCGTTCTGTCGAGTATGGTCTGAAATTTCTCAAGACCGTACGATGACCAGGTCTGAAGTTGGTCTCCTGAATACGGACTATACTCGTTGCGTACTCACTAATGAGCTGACGTAACTCAGCAAGATGCCTGTCATAACCGTTACAATTCCACTGAAACAGTGCCATAGTGTGGACTATAAAAGGAGTGTTAGGTTAGGAGCGACAAAATGCTCGCAAGTCTAAACACTATCAACATCTACATCCGTAGATGTAGAGGACAGCGCGACATCCATCCCGTCATCAACAAGCGGTGGGGATGCCGCCCAGAACTTCGACGCCTTTCGGGGGCGAGCAGGTCCCCTACGAGGAGAGCGCGCAGGTTTGCGAGCAGGAGTACCTCCTGGTGCAGACTCATATCCCCCAGATGGGCGGCATGACTTCTCCTTCGCAGGGGAAGTGCGAGAGTGCTCAGCAAGGGCGCTCTTCTTCTTTTCTGGTTTAGATGGGCTGGGAGATGGTTTCCCAGCCTTGGTCGACGATGCCGCCTCCGTCGGCTGGGGCACGGCTTTCACCGACCTCTTAGGGAGGGGAGACTTAGCCTTCCCCTTTTGCTGTGCCAGCTGGGAATTACCAGCCGGCACAGACTTCTGGTTGGTCGAAGGGGGGGTGGTCCCCCCTTTCGAGCTTTTACTCTTTGCAACGTTGCTAGGAGCAGCAACAGTCACCTTGGGCGCAGCGATCAGC
This sequence comes from Anabrus simplex, assembly GCF_040414725.1. Lineage (NCBI taxonomy): Eukaryota > Metazoa > Arthropoda > Insecta > Orthoptera > Tettigoniidae > Anabrus > Anabrus simplex. The sequence goes on along the minus strand of NC_090265.1, from coordinate 641,434,682 downwards.
ACAGGTGACGATGTTGTAAATGATGAACCTGGAAGACTCTGAGCTATCATGCTATAGTCGAGTGTATGGGCAGGTGTATTCGTAGAATTAAACTTACGGCGCGCTTCCTGGTAGGAAAGACCATACAGGGTCTTGATCTCCTGGATCTTCTTCTCACTCATATGTCGGACAGTTCCAATCCCAAGGAGAATGAAAACCGGAGCAGTTAGTGCACTTGTACGGGGTTGTGCACTCCTCCGCGCCGTGAGCTACTCGTCCACATATACCACATACAGACTGATTCGAACAGCGAGATACCATATGTCCGAATCGCTGGCATTGATAGCATCGCATAGGAGGCGGGATGTACGGCCTCACATCGCAACGATAAGTTGTTACCTTGACTTTCTCTGGTAACACCGACAACTTGAAGGAGACAATGAAGGCACCTGTGGCAACGACTTCACCGTTGACCTTGCGCGTAATACGCCGGGCGTGTGTCACGCCACAGTTCTTCATGTCTTCCATCAACTCGTCGTCAGTGTTCGAAATAAGGTCGCGGTGAAAGATGACTCCGCGAACCAGATTCAAGGACTTATGCTCCTCCACTTTGATGGGGATTTCGCCAAAGTGGACGCACTTAAGCAACTGATCAGCTTGCAGTGCTGTACGAGTCTTCATAAGCAAACTACCGTGGCGCATTTTCTTGAGGTCCTCAAGTTCGCCGTAGACGCCTTTAATATGTCTACTATACAGGATCGACTTTACCAGCTAAAAATCATGCCCATTGGTTCTGGTAGCCACCAGAAACCTAGGGAAGCTGGATCCCATTCCTTCACGCTGCGCGTGTTCCCAGGGAGTTGAACCTCTCAGGGAAGCAAAAGTTAAAGGCTTAGGTGGGGGACCACCTTGAGAGAGGCGACTTTGTTTGGAAGCCATGCCCGAAAACTTCCTCCCCGAATGCCACCCACTCCGATCAGGGGTCTCTGTAGCCGAACCAAGCAGCCAAGGCAATACCCACCTGGTCATTGCAGGTACTGCCTTGGGTCCAATGTTGGACGATGCCTAATACGGGATGACTGAGGCAATGAGCACCAGGGCTCCCTTCCTCCAGTCACCCGCAATAGCATGTACCCCATAGCGTGTACAGAGCACTAAATATAAATTAAAAAAATAATTAATATTAATATGTCCTTCTGGCATTCGGCTGTGCGGGGACCTGTGTTGTCAGGCGGATACTATTGCCAAGGTACATGGCGCTCCCACCCGCAAGAGTCCTGGGTGGTTAATTGCGGGCTTTTGGGCGTAATCGCACACGTAAGAGGCCCATCTCCGGGCAGCACACACATCAAAATTTGGAAATGGTCTGCATCTGACCCTTGGAAAAATAATAAAAAATAAAGAGGGGACCATGGCCACATGACCCTTTAAGTCACCTTCTACGACAGGGAGGGATTACCTGTGAATGTATTCAACCCCTCCCATCCACAGGAGGTCCAACACATTATACCAAACCGCAATCCATATCCGCGCCTAGGTCGCCCCTTTTAGTCAACTCATACGACAGGCAGGGGATACCACGGGTGTATTCTACATGTGCGTCCCCCACCCGCAGGGTGTAGTGTGTTTGGTCTGCGAGAGGTATTTTATTTCCCTCAAGTCCGCCGGCAAGCCGGTTAGGACCCCCCTATCCGCCACCTGGGACGTGCCACGTGGGAGTATCACCTCTCCCCCTGCTACGCCAGCATAGTAGGTTCATGGTATGGCAGTATTAGAAGTGTTGTGTTATACAGTATTGGATAATGGAGCGAAGCAGGAGACTTGTAGAATTCACATTGCAACAACTGAGAGGTATATATGTATAATTCAATTTGTGCATACTGTCTCTGCATCTATCAAGGATATTTAGTGTATACCGTTGATATCATTTTGCGGTTTACAGATCAGAAGCGGGAGTCGAGTAATAGTGACTGCAATTATTCTGATGCAGATCCATATTATAGTACTCGTCACATAAGGCCAAACGCTAAAAAAGCAAATATCGTTGCCCTATTCTCTGTTGTTTTTTTTTTAATGGCTTATCACTGCTGCCGACTTGACTAGTTATATGTTGAAATCACGAGACATAACAATCAACAAACTAAACTCAATGTAAGTACTGTATCAATAATGGAGGTTCCCTTACCCAAATAAATGATCAATCAAGATATTCATAATTAAGAGGGTTTTTAAGCCCAATGAGGAACTAAGGAAATACACACTCTTTCTCACCCTCATTTAATTTAATGTTTTATATTTCTGCCTTGATTTTGATGTATGCATTACTATAACTGTATTTTTTCATGTTTGCCTTGTGTAAAAAATTCAGCTACCTTCCTGGAATTTGCTATTACTTGTTGGACTTATGTGAAATCACGCTGTAATAATGCACATAAGTAAACATATTACATATGCGTATGCCACAAGTCAATAAGAATGTAAAAAAGGCGAAGTCTTCAAACTGTACCAAAGTCATGACAAAACACAGTTAGGTTAGGTTGATAACAAAATTTCCTACCATTTCAGCTGAACTGATCTTTATAGAGGAGGTAATGTTGCTTTCCTTTTCGAAGAGTTCTTGCAGATTTTTCTTGTTTCTCATACATCCTAACCGAGTTCTATACATACAAAATGGACGAAATAAGACCTTATTATTAAAATGCTGCGTTTGTCATTTAACACCAGTTACATTATTAAACGCATTATTCGAACATGCCACAATTTTACTTACCTGTTCATAATAAATTCGTATTGTCGGCTTCAATATGAAATAAGGTCTAATTAATTGAGTGACCCCACCTTTACAATACAATACAATATTCTCTTTTTATTTTATTTTAAGAAAAGGGACATGTTTCCTCTCTTCTATTGTGAAACATCTTCAGCCTAAACTGTTTGGTTAGTGACAATGAATTGAACTTAACAGTTCAGAAAGTAACTATAAATTACTACCTTCAGTATTAACAGGGGAGAAAGAGTAAGGTTGTGCCCTTAGTGTATAAGCTTAACATGGCAGGGAGTATACCTACAGTCATTTTCATCAGAGGATATTGAGAAAATATCGGTAGTGAGTAGCAGTAGCAGTGAGGGGCAAGAAAACGGAAAGGAACTTTACACAACTGAATTATTTCAAACAAGTGATATATCCGGTGGTCACCAAGATGAAGTTTTGAACAGACTGTCAACATCTAGTGAAATAAATAAATGTTCCGAATAGTGGCTCTGATATATTAGGCCCTAGCAGTTCATCAGAAAGAAAACTGTTCCCATGTGGCAAATTCCAAATAGGTAATCATGCACAATTTTCTGTCACGGGGTACACGTGGCATAAGTGATGCCTACGCTGGTGCAGTGAGTAATTGCACTCCATTTGAATGTTATTCTGCCTTCTGTGATGTTAATATACTTATTAAATCATGCAGCAAACTAATGTATATGCTACACAGGAACTGACGAATGAAACATATGTTTTCAAATAAATCCGGGCTGCACCCATGGGCACCGACGGACAGATCGGAAATGAAGATATTTCTACACCTCATAGGTTACATAGGCGTGATGTGGATGAATTCAGTATGGGACTACTGGAGCGAGAATCCCTTATACAAGAATTAAATAGCTCCAAATATTAGGAGCAAAAATCGCTTTGAAATGCTACTAAGAATGTGGCATTTTTTCAAGTAATGAAGAGTGTATGGAAGGAGGTAGACTGCATAAAATACAGCCCTTTGTTTCCAGGATAGTTTCTAAATTTCATCAAATATATACTCCTGGAGAAGTATTGTGTGTTGATGAGACATTGGTCCCATACCGGAGAAGACTTTTAATGAGAGAGTAAATACCTCAAAAGGTACCCAAATATGGTGTAAATTTTTTAAAATTGTATTGTGAACATCAGTATGCTTGGAACCTAAAGATATATGCAGGTAAGGAGAAAGATTCCCTTCAGTCAGTTTCCACATCTGTTGTTCTGAAATTATCCAAGAATTTACTCACTGTGGGCTGTACAGTAGTGACATCTTCTACACCAGTCTTTAATTGGCCAGTATCCTCTTAGAGAAAGAGAGGCAACTTGCGGGAGCCCTCAGGCCAACTAGGCACAGCAACCCTGCAGAAATTATAGGCAAGAAAAGAAGTAAAGTGATACATATGCTCTTGAGAATGAGAAAGGGGTATTTGACATCAAGTGGCATGACAAAAGAGATGTACTGCTTCTATACTAAGGCCCACAAGAGTTGATGTCTGACGTTTAGCGCCTCCAGCAAGAAAAAGTTGACTAACGCTGCTCGAAAATGGTCTGTTCCTATGACAGTGATAAGAGTGATGCCACATTTAAGGAAGCTATCGCCATGTGGGGTGGTTTGCTCCCATTCACTTTTGTGATATTATTCAGAGTGGTACTGTGTTAGCTGTGTTAATTGTTGCTGCTTTATGTATTTACATGTTTATTTTCTGAATATTATTTTTGTTGTTAGTTTATTTTTTGTAAGTTGATCAGTGGCTAGTTGTACAGGTCTATTCTGTATTTTTAACATGTGTATTTGTTGAGGTTATTGTCAGGAACTGATGATTTTGTTAGTGATTGTGAAATCTCATATTTATCGACAATGACGTTTTCTGTCTTAATATTAGCACAAGCTTAGGAAAGGGTCAAAGTTTATTGAATTGCATTAGGCCTAACACGTTTTATTTGTCAGCCTGTCCGAAAGGGTGATATGCCGCAGATGCAGGTAACTATGACAATGCAGCATACTTCGTAGTTACTGCATTCTAAGAACAAAAACTAAGAACAAAAAATTGTGTTACTGCTTTCGCCACTCAAATGTCAGACTCCAACTCTCGTAGGCCCAACTATAACAACAAACCACACAGGTCAGACTGTTGAAGTGTAGAGGGGCACTGGACTTGTAAACAAACCAACAGGAATTGTTGATTACAAAGCAGGAACCGGTTCCATTGATATATCCATCCAAGTGTCCAGCTATAGCACAGCTCTCGGGCAAATTGTGAAATGGTATAGAAAAATTGCCATTGAACTTTTGCTGGAAACAGCTGTAAGCACACATTTTATTTTTCGAATGGTGACAAGCAAAGAAATTTCCATCACTAAATTCAGGGAAGTGGTCATAACAGGTTTGCTAGAAGAAACCAAGAAAGAATACCCACAAGATTCTCATCTGAGAAGGAGATCAAAATCTTCATACTGTTTTGAATAAAAAGCAGGCCGAACACGTGACAGCCGGAAGTACTGTAGAGGTTGTTACTCCAAGAGGAATAAGAAAAGCATCATTGAGAAAAACAAACTGAAGAAAGTGAAACATCTACTATAGAGACTGTGTAGGAGAACCACACCAAGTGCGTCAACACAGAACACAAATAAAAAGGTTATTGTTGTTCTGGCTGTACATCCATAGCATCTATGTACATTTCTGATTCCATTGCCTAATTTGTCTGAGTTTGTATCAATTGTCTTATTATTTTCTAATTCTATTTCCTAATTTGTCTGAGTTTGTACCAGTATATCTTATAATATACTAGCAAGATACCCGTGCTTCGCTACGGTATTATACTGAAATTTATAATTGAATGCTTATTGTTTTAGATATATAATCCGCCTAAATTCGCGGTCTGACTCGTTTTCTGCGAGAACCCACCAAAATTCCCGATCTGACTCGTTTTCTATTAGATTACGGCATGTTTCCTCCCATTTTTCAATCTTCTTTTCCAGCAATCGATTTCGTACTTCCCGGGCTAGGCTCAGGTATTCCTCCCGGTCAGTTGGGTCCGTAAATCTTTGCCATCTTTTCCTATAATCATTTTTAATATGGATAAAATCCTTCAGGAGATCCGGCGTGGTGTCGTATTGGGTGCCGAGAAGGCAATGAACCCGCGGCCGGACTGCATTCTTAGTCATTACCCGTCCAGGAGCCGTTTCCAGCGCGGTCCGCACATTTGACGACGGTCCGGAACATTATTATTATTATTATTATTATTATTATTATTATTATTATTATTATTATTATTATGTGTTGCTGGAATGGATGATGACAGGAAAACCGGAGTATCCGGAGAAAACCCTGTCCCGCCTCCGTTTTGTCCAGCACGAATGTCACATGGAGTGAACGGGATTTGAACCACGGAACCCAGCTGTGAGAGGCCGGCGCGCTGCCGAGGATCCTTATAAGTACATTAATAACAGTAAAATCAATTGGTCTCACCTCCTTCTACACCCCACCGCCGTTAAGTTTATTTACCGGCACCCCCCCCCCCTGCAAAAAAATTAAAAGAAGGCTTGTTTCTTATGTTTAAAGAAGATTTCAAACACCAATGTTCACGTCTATTACCTTCAGTTTTGAGATATAAGTATCCCCATAAAAATAATTTACCTTTTCACTTCATTTCACACTACTCCCCCCCCCCCCCTAAGTGAATTTTCCCGCAAAAAATACTTGTTTCTTTAATAGTAAAGGATCTTCTAAATACCAATTTTCACGACTCTAACTTCTTCAGTTTTTGATTTATGTGTCCTCATGAAAGGAATTCAACTCCTTTACACTCCCGCCCTCCAAGATGGTTTCCCCCCAAAACGCGTTTTTCTTTGTTTTTAAAGGAGATCCAAATACGAATTTTCACGTCTGTAACAACTTTAGTTTTTATTAGATGTATGTATTCTCATTCAATTAATTCAATTAATTTTTTGAATTCTTTCACCCCCCCCCCCCCCTTCATTGGATTTTCCGAGAATACGTGTTTCTTTATTTTTAAAGCAGATTGCAAATATCAAATTTCACGTCTGTAACATCTTCATTTTTGAGATATCAGTAGCCTAATTAAAAGAATTCAACACCATTTTCAGTCACTTTTACCCCCCCCCCCTCCATTCAAGTGGTATTTCCGAAAGCTAAAAATACACGTTTCTTTATGTTTAATAGAGATAAAAAACCATTTTTCACTTCTGTAACATGTTAAGTTTTTGAGATAAACTGTAAAAATTCTCATTTTAAAATTTCACCCCTTTTGAGTTCCCCTTAAGTGGAGTTTCCAAACACAAATCACCTATGTTTCTTTAGATTTACAGGAGATTACAAACACCCACTTTTTACGTCTGTAACATTTAACGTTTCCAAGATATTCTGTAGATATAGTCTTTCAAAAATTCACCCAATTTGTCACTCCTGTTTAACCGCCATTAATTGGATTTTCCAAAACTAAAAAATACGTGTTTCTTTATTTTTAAAGGAGATCCCATATACAAATTTTCAGTTCTGTAATATCTTTCGTTTCTGAGATATATGTATCCTCATTAAAGGCATTCAACCCATTTTTCACCCTTTTACACCCCTCCTATTGGGATTTACAGGAAACAAAAAATACGTTTTCCTTTATTTTTAGAGGACATTCTAACTACCAATTTTTACATCTGTAAATTTTAAAGTTTTAAGATGTATACACACTCATTTTAAAAAAATTTACCCACCCCCTTTTTACCCCCCAATATTTGGATTTTCCAAAAACGAAAAAATACGTGTGTTTATTTATTTTTAAAGGAGATTCTAAATACCAATTTTCACATATATAACCTTTAAACATTTTGAGATAGATACACTCATTTTAAAATATTACTCCCTTTTCACCCCCCCCCCCCCTAAATTGGATTTTCCAGAAACAAAAAAAATACGTGTTTCTTTATTTGTAACGGAGATCCCAAACACCAATTTTCAGGTCTGTAATATCTTCAGTTTCTGATATATATGTAGCCTCATTAAAGGCATTCAACCACTTTTTAGCCCCTTTTCACTCCTCCTATTGCGATTTTCCGAAAACAAAAAAATACGTGTTCCTTTATTTTTAATGAAGGTTCTAAATACCAATTTTTACATCTGCAAACTTTAAAGGTTTGGAGATATAGATTCACTCATTTTAAAAATTCACCCCCTTTTCACCCTCCCATTAATTGGATTTTCCAAAAACAAAAAAATACGTGTTTCTTTATTTTTAAAAGAGGTCAAAAGTACCAATTTTCAGGTCTGTAATATCTTCAGTTTCTGAGATATAGGTACCGGTATCCTGATTAAAGGCATTCAACCCATTTTTCCCCATTTCACCCTTTTTCACCCCTCCTATTGGGATTTTCTGAAAACAAAAAAATACGTGTTTCCTTATTTTTAAAGAAGATTCTAAATACCAATTTTTACATCTGTAAACTTTTAAAGTTTTGAGATATAGAGCAACTCATTTTAAAATTTCACCCCCGTTTTCACCCCCTTATCGAAGGAATGTCCAAAAATCCTCTCTTAGCGAGCACCTACGTCATAATATGAATATATCCCCAAAATTTCTTCTCTTTATGTCCAGTAGTTTAAGCTCGGCGATGATGAATCAGTCAGTCAGTCAGGACAAGCTACTTTATATATATATAGATGTATTTGTCTTTGCATGGGAGGGTGAATGACATTCAAACTGCATGGAAAATAAAATAATTTTTGTCGTACCTGAATGTATAATTTTGAAGCCTGGTGCATGAATTATAACCAAAAGGGACCTGACGGATATTCGACATGGTCAAATTCAGTATTAAAGTGGACAAGTGCATATGGTATCAATTTTGAACCAGCGGACACCCACGTCCGCCATGGCCTAGCAGGAAATACAAAAATAGTCACCATTGTCCGCTGTGGCACTCAGCTTGTTAATAAGTAACCAAATTTTGCTCCCTTCTGAAAAAAGGGCATGTTTGTAACCAATTTACTTACATATGCTTGAATATGAAAGGAAGCGATTCAGTATATTTTGAAATTTGGGATCTATTTATCCATGTTCTTTTGTGAATGTTTTTCACCATACTGCAGCTTCTTATCAGCATAAATACTTTGATCAGGAACACATATAACTACAACCAATTTTTTTTTTGTCCATTTGCAAAGAAAAAATCAGAACTTCAGTTTATTGAAAAGAATATTGGAACTATGTAAGAGAAAGCACATACTGAGACAATATAGAAAAAAATCTTAAATGATTTTACAAAGAAGGAAATCACTAAAAAATAAATTTAAAAAACTCTGCATATCCTCTTGTTATTTGTTGTCCTTCTGTTCCCAAGATAGCAGGTTCAATCCCAGCTACAGTTGGTGGCTTTGAGGGTGTTTAAACATGACAACTCATGCGTCATTGGCGTTCAACACGTCATACTGTTTGCACAAGGTTTGTTGGGCATTGGCTTTACAAGGAAGTAGGGGCAGGGAAGGGGGAAGAGTGCCGCTTCGGCATTCGTTTCTACAGTACTGCCAACCAAAGAGAGTGAAACAAATGGGGAAAATCTCAGTCTAAACAATATTTACTTTAAATACGTATGTTTACTTTTATATGCATAAATGAAAAAGAAATACTGTAAAGGCAAATGTAAAGAATCTTAAGTCTGTTTTGAGATGGGCCTTGTCCGAGATGGTGAAATAATTCTTTATTAAATAATTCACTTCACAATGCATTTTGAAGACATTAAGTACCAGACATACAAAATTCTCTCATCATTTTTTACACACACAACCAAAAGGGATAAATCTGAACACTTTAGAAACAGTAGAAATTTATAGACATAAGTCAATAGATCCACAACACATGTTTGCTCAATGATAAAAAAGAATATTAAAATATAATCTTAAGCTTTATCAAAAACTATATATTTCTGAAACTACACAGCTGACCCAACTTAGACATTTATCTTCTACTCTTAAATGTATTGTAATATACAAAATTCTGTGAAAACAATTGTATATCAAGTAGAATAATGTCATCATTTCACCACCTGACTCGTCCTGGGATCTCCCGGCACTAAAAGCCGGACACCATTTCATTACCACCTGACTATGGAGCCGAGTCTCTGGAACGTATTGTGAAATGAATTATTTAATGAAACTTCCAAAGTGACTAGTAACTGATTTATTATTTCATAAAGAAATGTAACGAAGTACAGTGCTATAGATAGATACTTGCGCTTTTCTGCTTATTTCATTTTGCCAAGCATTTTTGGAGGTTTGTCGGGATGAGGCGCATAAAATTATTTGATTCTCCTTACAGTGTTAATTCTTTTCTCCATATAAGCAGCAGCTTGTTCTATAGACTTGCTGAGCGGGAGCATCAACTGACAGTACCGCTACGCCTTTTCAAAACCACAGCATTCTGCCACTTTGGCTATTATTTTTCTGCTTTCTTTGTACACAGTTGTACAAGTACCGCAAGAAAAAAATTTCATAGTAAATCTGTATCGTCGGCCTCAATAAGAAATAAGGTCTAATTGATTGAGTGACTCTACCTTTACATTACAATACAATATTCTCTTTTTATTTTATTTTAAGAAAAGGGACATGTTTCATTGCTTCTATTGTGAGACATATTCAGCCTAAGCTATTATGGTAAAAACACATGATAATCTTAATGCCAAAAACAATGACATATATTAAAATATTGAAGAGTCAAGGTGACTCAATCTGTCACATTTAAACACAGATTTTTGAAAACACAGTTCATCTAAGTCTTAAAACCAATTATTTGGATAGTAAAAGTCCCATTGAGCTTTTAATATACAAAATGGATTGAAAAGATGGTCATATCATGCTAAAATCAGAGTTCAAACTTGAAAAACTTCTATGTGATATTGTGTTGGAAGCCTTGAGTACGTGAATATCTGATCAAACAGGGCTTGTTTGTAGGTAAAATAACTCAGTTGAATTGTATTATTTGGCCAGACAATTCTTGCAAACCATATATTATTTGGAAAATCTAAGAAAAAAGAAAAAGAAGAAAAGGTAAGAGACTTGTACAAGATAGTGAAATAAACAAAGTGTTTTTATGAAAGCATCTGAGTACTTAATTCTCTGCCCTGTTTTTCTCTTTCCCTTTGTCGGTTGGCTTGTGTATGGTTCCGTATGGGACTGTTGTCTGCTGTTATTTGGGAGCTAGGAGCAGGGGTGAGGGGAGTGGTAATAAGGAGAGTCGAGTGGAGGGGAACGGATGAATTAAAAGCGTTAGAATTGTTCGTGTTTTGAAAGAAAACTCTTTATAATTTCTTTGAAAAGAATGTTGTGAGTTTCGGAAATTTTGTTTTGATTACTGTTGGGGTTAATTCCTTGATCAATGTTAATAAAGATATTTTCATATATACTGAGAAGAGTGCCTTTATTAATTATTTTTAAGATGGAAAGATCTTGTTCAATTTTGGAAAAGGAGTGATTGTAATTAGACGTGACTACTCATGGCCGAGAATATACCATGAACGTGTTCCGAATAATGAACAGAAAAGCCGTGTCCTGTTTGCCCAATATAGCTGGTGGAACAGTGGGTACAATTCAGTTTATAGACTCCTGAATTAGAGAATTTAGATCTGGTATTGATTTTATGAAGACTGAAAAACAAAGTAGAATTATTATTAACGATCTTAAAAGCTAATTAAAGTTCTGTCTTTTAAAGAGATTTGTAATTTGATATATCTTATCATTATGGTAGGTAAATGTGATGTGATTCTCCCTTTTTTGGTTTTTTGTTCTTTCGTAAGAGTGGTCACAGGTTTATTTCTCATTTTATTGACAATTTTATCAATAAATGATTTATTGAAACCATTCTTAATAGCTAGACTATAGATTATGTTCATTTCCTCCTTTAGATTGCTAGCCAATGAGGGGATACTGAAAGCTCTATGAATCAAACTAAAGAAAGTCGCTCCTTTTTTTTTTTTTTTTTTTGGGTTTCGGAGTGAAAGGAATCCCGTCTTACGGTGATATCGGTTTGTGTGGGTTTTCTGTAGATGTCATAGGTAAGTTTCTCGTTAGTTCTAGTGACAGTTAAATCTAGGAAATTCAATGATTTGTCAACTTCTGATTCTTGTGTAAATTTTATAGAAGGATCTATTTGGTTCAAGTGATTAAGAAGTGTTTAGCCATTAGATGCCTTCTGGTCAATTATAGCAAAAACGTTTTCTACATTGCACATCCCAAAGACAATTCCGTCTATTTTATTCAAGATCTTATTTTCTTCAAGATGGTCAACATATTAAATGAGAAATAACAAGATGGTCAACATAGATCTCTGCAAGTAGGGAGGCCTTCCTATCAATAAATTATATTAAATGAGAAATAATTATTGGCAAGGACAAATGAATGGATGAAAACCATAACGGTATAAGTGACATTTTTAAAAAAATGAGTTAAATGCAGGATGTAACTCCGGGAGGTTGTATTCTTTTACCAGCAAAGAGATACAAGTGATAGCGGTAATACACTGCGCTCTAGTGATGGGTGGTATAACTACAAATAGCATGCTTTATATGAGTGTTAAGATGTTTAAAAGCCTTTTTCTCTGAATGACCAAAATGCTACTTATACCGTTATGGTTTTCATCCATTCAAATTTCAAGATATAAATAAATTTGTCTATTTCATATCTGCTTAAAGAGCTGTGTTTGTATAAGTTGTTCTTAATTATGTTAATAGTTTTGTTACAGGTTTATTAGAATACATATTAGTTGTCATAGGAATGTATTGTATAATGGGGTTATATGAGATTTGAGGAAATTCTGCAAAAATCAACTGAGTTTTTGATGGGATTCTTGTTAAAAAATCTATAGTGTTTCTTTAAAAAATTGTGTATAAATTTGGATGTTTTGTAGGTGGGACTCCTTATATAATTAATAATTGGTTTTATAGGAATACCATTTTTGTGGATTGCTAGTGGGATACTTGGATTCATGCTAATTAGCTTCCGAGCTTCATGTTCACTCAAGATAAATGAGGTGTTTTTTCAGGATTTGTTTTAAGTGCCTTTGGACTTTGTTAGTAGGGTCTTTTTCGATCTTAAGGAGCTAGGTCGTCTTAGAAAAAGTTTTCTATTTTTTCAGTGTAGTCTTGTTCGTGCATATTGGCTGTGGTATTCCCTTTGTCGGCTTTAGTACTTATTAGATTATTTTCTTTAATTTTTACTTTAAGATTCTGTATAGCTTTTTTAGGAATTTGGGGAATGTTTGGGTTATATGAATTATGGGAATTGGTTAGGTTGGGTAATTTTTTACGTATTTCATACTGGTATCTAGTCTCTTCTTGTTTTTCTAGAGGTAATTTAGAAATAGCCTGCTCACTTTCTACTACTGTGGTTATTAAATTCTGTGATTTGTTTTAATGGGGCCAGTTAAACTTTGGACCTCTTTCCAATATATTAATTTCAATGTTATCAAAATGCAGTTCTGTTAAATTTTTGACAGGAGGATGAAAGTCATGTTCGTTACTCGAAACTTTATAGTCATTAACTTTTTGAAAGTAGTTACCATTGGATTTTTTATTGTGTAAGAGTCGTTCTAGTTTCTTATCTAGTGCATCTTGTTTTTTGGAAAGGATGTTCTGGATTCTGATATTAGTATATCTTTGGAAAGCGGGATTAGCGTAGAAGCACCACTCAGATGCATGTCATATAGCTGAGAGTTCAGCAATGATTTTTTCTTATATAGGAATTTCATTTCATTCTTTAGCCATATAGGTTTTTGTATGGATTTTTTTGTTACCGATATGTTAGTTTACGTTTGTTTGTTTTTTAAATTCAGAAATTTAGGAGTGAGGTCATTGATTAAGCATTCTTTAAGAAAAATCAAGTCTTTACCAATTTTTGAAATCTTAGTCTTAATATTCAGATATGAGTTGGCTAACGTATATGCCTGGTTGGCATGGCTACTGCGAGAAATAAATTTCATAGTAAATCCCTATTGTCGGCCTCATTCTTTTATATTTATTTAAAACTAGCTGATGTACCCGTGCTTCGCTACGGGATTCTCAGAAAGACTGACTTGGTGGTTTTCCTAACTGAATTCAACATAAGTCATTACAAAAACGTCAGTAGGAATAGAGCGATTGAAAGCAATGTTGTCATATAAAATACTCTATCAAATGAAAAACCGCACACTTTCTCACTTTCAACAAACAGTACTACGGTGCCGATCTAAGAGTCCAAAGTTCCAGAGATGGAATAACCAGGCCGCAGACTGCCGTGAACACTCCTCTGTCATTATTCCGTTAAATATGCACACTACTCATTCCCATCAGTGCCTCAGTGTAGGGATTGAATAGCTCGAATACTATGATGAACCAGTGTGTTACGTACCAGATATATCAGGAAATGTATGAACCAGAGGAATGGCATGCTAAAGAAGAAAGTTATCTTACTCCCCAGCTACTTCCCGCCAATATACAGGCAGGCTGTTACAGTCGGTACGACGAGGCAAGTTGCCCGTGTGGTTAGGGGCTCGCAGCTGTGAGCTTGCATCCGGGAGATAGTGGATTCAAACCCCACTGCCGGCAACCCTGAAGATGGTATTCCGTGGTTTCCCATTTTCACACCAGTCACACCAGGCTGTACCTTAAAGCCAAGGCCGCTTCCTTTACACCACTATTCATTTCCTATCCCATCGTCGCCATAAGACCTACCTGTGTTGGTGCGACATCAAACAAATTAAAAAAACCTCGGTACGCTGCAGTAATCCTATCTGTCGGGTATGAGAGGAAACAGAAGACAAAAAGCACATCACAACAAACAATGGTCAATGTAATGTTATTGTTGATAAAGTTTATGAGTTTTCTATATTGCAGCCCTTCACATTAGTTTTCTTTCGACTCTGTGATATTAGGGTGTCCTACAAAATTATTTATATCGTAGACTGTAGTTCCTTATTCTCAGACTTTACATACCGATTTTCACTAAATTCTGTTTACCCATTTTCTCGTGATTCGGCGCTGATATGGACTTAGTAACAAAAATCCAAATTCATGAATATCTCTGATTATTTGCGGTACGGTAACAATGTATAAGACATAAGTGATTGGAAATTTAATAACTTCTTACATAACTACTAGTAACTTACGACATAACTACAGTTATGTTAGTTATGTAGTATTTATCGATACAACCACTAATAACATAAATAACTTATTTGAGAATTACATTTCAGGCCTTCCCCTAAACTACCATTTCACTCAACGTGAATAAAATAATTTGTAGCCTAGATTGCAGTGGTTCATCACCCGACATTACATACCGATTTTCATTAAATTCTCTTCAGCCGTTTTCTATTGATGTGTGTACATACATAGCTACAGACAGACAGACAGACCGGCAGACAGAAATTACGGAAAAGTAAAAAATGCATTTCCTTGTTACTGTGGACGTGGCAGATACAGAAATATCATTCATTTCAAATTCTGAGCAATGCACAGGCAAAACACTTCTTTTATATATAGATTACATTTCAGGTCTTCCCCTAAATTACCATTTCACTCAATGTGAATAACATTATTGATAGCCTAGATTATAGCGACCTATGCCCCAACTTTGCATACCAATTTTCGTGAAGATACAACCACTAATAAAATAAATATTTGACAATTAAATTTTAGGCCTTCCCCTACCATTTTTCTCAGCGTGTATAGCCTATATTGTAGCGAATTATTTCCCATCTTTGTCTAGCGATTTTCATTAAGACATGACCACTAATAACATAAATATTTGAGAATTAAATTTCAGGCCTTCCCCTAAACTACCATTTCACTCAGCGTGATTAAAATAATTTATAGCCTAGATTGTAGCGGTTCATCACCCAACTTTTACATTCCGATTTTCATTAAATTCTCTTCAGCCGTTTTCTCATAATGCGTATACATACAGACAGACAGACAGAAATTACGGAAAAGTAAAAAATGCATTTTCTTGTTACTGTGGACATGACCGATACAGAAATACCATTCTTTTCAAATTCTGAGCAATGTACAGACAAAACTCATCCTGGCCACATCCGTGACATTTCCACAGTATTTGTAGAGCTCTTGGTTGGCTCACATTTTGTATCCATTCCCTGTTGTGAAATGGAACCAAGGAGGATGCGGTCCATTTCAACAATGTAATCTTTTGTTGTTAGTGACAATGGTCTGTGCATGTCCTGGCTAATGACAAAACCCATCCGTCTAACATATCAGGGGAGGGGAGTGTGCTCCCACAGAGCAGGAGCACTGTTTCAAATCGGACCATTTGTCCAACAGCAAAGACATTTGTGAAGAAATTATTTAGGAGTTTTTATTGTGCACTAGTAGTAATGAAATCTATCTGTGTTGATTTCTGGGAGCAACGGTATATTTCATGAATTTTAGAACAATATATCAAAAGACCACGAAAGACAAGAGTACAAATGAAGGAAACAGAAGGAAGCTGGCATTAAAATACCTGTTACTGAGCTTTTAGGAAGATGCAGGCTACAGTGGTTTGGACATGTTATGAATATGGACAGAACAAGAACAGCAAGGAATTACTTTGACAGAGAACTGAAGGGGGAGGCCAAGGAATCGATGGATGGACACGGTGAAATCGGAGGTCAGCAAGAGGAATGTCAAGTGGGAGACATAGAGGAACAGAAACTATATTTTGACAGGAAGAAGTGGCAAGCGCTTGTACACCTCTCACAGGAAACTGGAGCTGGAAAATGAAAATGATTATGATGATGATGATGATGGCAGTGGTAGTAGCTGCAGGAGATATGGAAAATACTGTATTATAACATATATTCATTATCATTATAGACTGTTATGCCTTTCAGCGTTCAGTCTGCAAGCCTCTGTAAATTTACAAAACGTCGCCACAATCCTCTATTTGCAACTACTGCTGTGGCCTCATTTAGTTCCATACCTCTTATCTTTAACTTGTTAGAAACTGAGTTTAACCATCATCATCTTGGTCTACCTCTACTTCTCTTACCATCCATAACAGTCCATTATTCTCCTAGGTAACCTATCCTCCTCCATTCGCCTCACATGACCCCACCACCGAAATCGTTTTATGCGCACGGCTTCATCCATCGAGTTCATTCCTAAATTAACCTTTATCTCCTCAAACGAGTACCCTCCTGCCATTCCCACCCATTTGTACCAGCAATCATTCTCACTACTTTCATGTCTGTTACTTCTAATTTATGAATAAGATACCCTGAGTCCACCCAGCTCTCGCTCCTGTAGAGTAAAGTTGGTCTGTAAACAGAAGGATGTAAAGATAGTTTTGTCTGGGCGTTGACTTCCTTCTTACAGAATACTGTTGATTGCAACTGACAGCTCACTGCATTAGCTTTACTACACCTTGATTCAATCTCACTTACTATATTACCAACCTACGAGAACACACAACCTAAATACTTGAAATTATCGACCTGTTCTAGCTTTGTATCACCAATCTGACATTCAATTCTATTGAATTTCTTACCTACTGACATCAATTTAGTCTTCGAAAGGCTAATTTTCTTACCATACTCATTGCACCTATTTTCAAGTTCCAAGATATTAGACTGCAGGTTTTTGGCACAATCTGTCATTAAGACCAAGTCATCAGCATAGGCCAGACTGCTTACTACATTTCCACCTAACTGAATCTCTCCCTGCCATTTTATACCTTTCAGCAGATGATCCATGAAAACTACAAATAGCAAAGGTGAAAGATTACAGCCTTGTCTAACCCCTGTAAGTACCCTGAACCAAGAACTCATTCTACCATTAATTCTCAATGAAGTCCAATTGTCAACATAAATGCCTTTGATTGATTTTAATAATCTACCATTAATTCCATAGTCACCCCGTTTGGCGAACATCTTTTCCCTCAGTACCCTGTCATATGCTTTCTCTACATCTATGAAACATAAACACAACTGCCTATTCCTCTCGTAGCATTTTTCAATTACCTGGCCCATACTGAAAATCTGATCCTGACAGCCCCTCTGAGGTCTGGAACCACACTGGTTTTCATCCAACTTCCTCTCAACGACTGATCGCACCCTCCCTTCCAAGATGCCAGTGAATACTTTGGCTGGTATACTAATCAATGAGATACCTCGATAGTTGTTGCAATCCTTCCAATCCTTTCTGTTCCCTTGCTTATGGATTGGTTCAGTTACTGCTTTTGTCCAATCTGAAGGTACCTTACCAACACTTCATGCTAATCTTACTACTCTATGAAGCCATTTCATCCCTGCCTTCCCACTATACTTCATCATTTCAGGTCTAATTTCATCTATTCCTGCTGCTTTCTAAAAATGGAGTTTATTTACCATCCTTTCCACTTCCTCAAGCGTAATTTCACCAACATCATTTTCCTCATCCCCATAAGCTTGGCTGTTCGCACCACCACCAGGAAGATTTCCTTATACGTTGGGAAGATGTTCAAAATATTCCCTCCACCTCTCCAGTGATTCCCTGGGATCAAAACACTGTTCATTTCCTTTTTCTCTCCCTTCCTAAGATTCTTTATTACTGTCCAGAAAGGTTTCCCTGCTGCTTGACCTAGCCTTTCCAGGTTATTACCAAAATCTTCCCACGACTTCTTTTTGGTTTCAACAACTATTTATTTTGCTCTGTTTCTTTCATCTACATACAAATCCCTGTCTGCCTCGGCCCTTGTTTGGAACCGTTTCTAATAAGCCTTCTTTTTATGTTTACAAGCTGCTCTCACTTCATCATTCCACCAAGATGTTTGCCTTTTCCCATCTTTACACACAGTTGTTCCTAGGCATTCCCTTGCTGTTTCTACTACAGCATCCCTGTCTGCCACCCATTCTCTTTCTATATCCTGAACCTGCTTACTGTCTACTGTTCGAAACTTCTCACTAATCGTATCCATGTACTTCTGTCTAATTTACTTGTCCTGGAGATTTTCTACCCTTATTCATCTGCAGACAGATTTCACTTTCTCTACCCTAGGCCTAGAGATACTTAGTTCACTACAGATCAGATAGTGGTCTGTATCATCGAAAAATCCCCAGAAAACTCGCACATTCCTAACAGATATCCTGAATTCAAAGTCGGTTAAGATATAGTCTATTATGGATCTGGTACCCCTAGCCTCCCAAGTGTAGCGGTGAAATAGCCTTGTGCTTGAAGAATGTATTCGTAACTGCTAAACCCATACTATCACAGAAGTCCAGCAAATGCTTCCCATTCCCATTAGCTTCCATATCTTCCCCACATTTACCAATCACCCTTTCATATCCTTCAGTTCTATTTCCAACTCTCACATTGAAATTGCCTATTAGCACTATTCTATTCTTGCTGTTGACCCTGACCACGATGTCACTCAATGCTTCATAAAACTTGTCAACTTAATCCTCATCTGTACCCTCACATGAGACAGTTCTCGTCCTAATTCCTCCAACTGACAAATCTACCCATATCATTCACTCATTTACGTGCCTAACAGAAACTATGTTGCGTGCAGTGGTATTCCTGATAAACAGCCCTACCCCATACTCTGTCCTTCCCTTTGTAACACCCATCAAGTACACTTTATAATCTCCTATCTCTTCCTCGTTATCTCCCCTTACCCGAATATCACTTACTGCTAGTACATCCAGATGCATCCTCTTAGCTGACTCAGCCAATTCTACTTTATTTTTTCCATAAGCCCCATTAATATTGATAACTCCCCATCGAATTATTATAAAAGTAAATATATTTCTAGGGGCAGATTGGTGGGTCTCTGTCATTCTTAATTAACCCATCACTCATACAAGTTGTGCGAGGTAAGATCTGCATCATTTACCTTTTGCTATTATGCCATTTATGCTGCACGTCCTTGGTAATCTGCTACCTGCATCTTTCTTTAACACTAGAACTGCAGCTGGGTCATTACTGGAATATTTGCTAATTCTTTCTTGTATAAAGTTATTTTTATTTTACTTGGGATCGTGACTTTTTATTACTTTTCATCAATAATTATAATAAACAATCACATGTACTTTCGTATTTCTGGGGACAACCCATTAAGAAAAATCTGCATATACCTAGAACTACAGTGTCTTTTGATTCTTCCTGCTTTCTCAACAATCACACTCTTTGTCACAGTTGGGCAACTATGCACGCCAGCCATGCAGGTGGAGAAGCAGCCTCTGATATCAGTTACATTATTCATGTCTGAATATGCCGAGTGTAGTCAAAAAGCTTCCTCATTGTTTTGTGAAATACAATATCAATGTGCAATTTTTCCAGCAAACATGGTTGTGACAAGACTCTTTATTATGGTTGTGCATCGAATAATTAAAAAAAATAAGATATTATTGACACCCTAAATGACATTTTGGACAATGAATTCGAGCCTTTGAACGTTACATCTAATGCAGAAATACATCAACTTTCAAACTCGTCATCAGAAGACATTTCTATACTAGTAGCAAGTTTAGTGAATGCCAGTACTTCGAGTGAGTATCAATTTTTATTTAATAGCTTTCATTCCACCAAGCGTTGTTGCATTGGCATTCCTTACTACAATCCCCAAGGTCCCAGTTTCGATTACCGGTCCGGCAGTGTAGGGAACGGTATCTCACCTTCCTTCTCATACCGAGGGTTTAATATAAAGTGGAAATAAAAGAATGACCCCTCTGTCTCCACAAACTCTTGAGATTCCAATCAGTCTTTGGGCCAAGGACACAGCACAATATGAAACTCTTTACTACTGATGTGTTCATTTGGAATATTTAAATCACATAACAATGCTAATCAGGAATTTAAAAATGTTAAATTTATTACAACAAGGATTCTATTTTACTTTCAATCTATATGCTCCTCATTTGACATTAGACTATAAAGGCAGCATTGCATGTTTAAAATTTGTATTGTATTGCACTTTCAACTGAGTTTTGGATTTTCTATTTAATACTAAATAAATATGTTATAACAATATTTAGTGACCAATAACTCACATACTTTGATTCGTCGTCGTTGTCGGCAGTTACTCATTTCCGAGTTTACATATTTCCTGGCTAATAGCTCACTTCAATTCACAGCAGTTTGTGTTTAAACTTCTGGTGACTGTACAGGCCAATTCTTGCATAGAACACCCATCAAGTACACTTTATAATCTCCTATCTCTTGCGCAGCTGAGGGACGAGGGAGATCTTGGCTGGGTTTGGCGAAGTTTGCGTTCCTGTCGCTTACTATCTTCATGTCTGCGGCGTTCTTGTTCGAAGTGTTGATCTGAGGCACAGACACTTTGCTGCCAAAGTAAACAGTCCTTGGCAAGTGTTTCTTTAATCAAAATTCACATAAAAGGAAGATCCACGGTTCTAGAGGTGAGCCAAACTGTTGCAGTTCTAGTATTAAATATAATATTCTGAGAACAGAAATATACAGTTTCTTTAAAAATTACCAATGATATTAAATTTTGTACAAAACATGTAAATCACAGGGGGAAAGGTTATAAAAAAAGGTCAGTATTCATTGTATTGTTTCCTGCAAAAGAATCTGACTAGAGAATGCATTTCCAAAGAGTTTTACTATCCAGTGGCCATCCCTGTGTTGTAGGATTTTAATTCTGGACTGAGGGCTGGAACAGAGCTCACTCAGCCTTTTGTAACCAACTGAGAATCTGTCTGATGTGAGAGGAAGCAGACCCACTCTCAAAAGCCAAGCAACAGGCTGAGGATGTCATCACTCTCACCCTGTGATATTCCAAGGTCTGTTGTTGCCTTGGCAAGTCCATGTCATTGATGGGTTCTATATGCCATTAGGTTCTTTTACCACCCAGTGATGTAAGTTGAACTCCATTTTGTTGGGAATCTTACTGTTTCTTAGTGTGGAAAATTTTAAAACATGACTCCAAGCAGCCAACTTCACCTGTTTACATCAGCATCTTGTATCCTTACAAGAACGTTTCCTGGTCAACTTTTTGTTTCTGAAGCTGAAAATATTGGATCCTGACATGTCCTAATAAGCTGAAATACTTTGCTGTGGCTGTAGTGCCAGACCTGTCACTCAGATCACTACCAACAGAACAAATATGACCAGCACCACCAATAGCTCAATCGGGAGAGCATCAGATGCAAAATCCAAAGTTTGTGAATTTGGTCCCCTCCAGTGTCCAGTTGGACATCTTTATTCTGTATTTTTATCCCTTCATATATACACCTTTAAACTCCACTGCTGTCCTGTCCCAAGCCCAGAATGAGAAAGGAGGAGGGTTAGCTGGGTTGGCAACCAGCTTGTAAAAACAGCTAACGCTGAGTGTTGAGCGGCAGTAAATAACTCAAACCCTTAAGGTAGGCCAGCGACTTTGGGTGGAGGAGCCTCCTTAGAATTGAATGATAGTCCCCCAGTGGAGGAAATGCCACTGAAGTCAACTGTGTTCTGATCCAACAGCAAAGTAGGCAGAGGAGGAGCCTCTTATTTCTTAGTTCCCAACGGCTGAGGAGGTGGAAGGGGTCATGCCAGATGGATTGGTTGTAAAGGGGCTATTCAATTGCACTCTGAGTCTGCAGCAGTCCATTGCAGTTCTGGTGCTGGAAACTGCATGTCTCATGCTATTTGTGCCGTAGTGAATGGCTCCAGGACCACAGCGTGTGGGTCACTCCCTGGCAAGTTGTGATCTAACTTAAACAAACTCATGCCTATGGCATTCTCTCCTGCTGTTCCTCTAAAAGCCCAACGGCGATGGGATAAAGATGATGGAAGCAGGTTTGGGTAAACTGTAAGCTTCTAGTCTGGACCTACACGTTGGTAGCAGATGTGTGAAGGTTGCCTTCCTGAGACCCTGTGACTACTCAGGGATCCGGTCCTGCATCTGTGACTGGGCAGGCCTATTTAGGACCACCACTGCCCATCCTGAATGGGGAAGGCCCTAGAAAATGTGTGCTAAACATCGGTAGTCACTTTTAAAACCTGTCTGGGAAACTGCACTCAGAGGATTACCCCAACTTGGGGTCGAAATCATGAAAGAAAGAAATCTACGCTCATCACTATTTGTGCATGGAACGTCAGAACAGTATTAGACAACGATGATAACAGACCAGAAGGAAGAACAGCTCTCATCAGCCATGATTTAAAGAGACTCAACATTGATGTCATCGCCGAGAGTGAAACCAGATTTGCGGGAGAAGGAAAAATCATCGAGGATTCATCAGGTTATACCATCTTCTGCAAAAGAAAGGAGGAAAATGAATGTTGCATCCATGGTGTGAGTTTTGCAGTAAAAACCAAATTCGTGAATTATCATCGACTTGCTCCCATCGCAGTAAATGAAAGACTCATGACTCTCCGCATACCTCTTCCAGGAGGCAGATTCATTACTCTCATCTCCTCATATGCCCCCACTCTTAAGGATGACGAGGATTCTAAGAACCGCGTCTACCATCAACTGAACCAAGGTGCCTGCTACAAACAAGCTTGCACTACTACGAAATTTCAATGCCAGAGTGGGGAGAGACAACCTCTTATGGGGAAAAGTCAGGGTAAACATGGAATTGGGAACTGCAATGCTAATGGTCTGTTACTTCTTTGCCTGTGTGCTGAGCATGAGCTTTTTATCACCAATATCCAATTCCAACTGCCAAATTGCTTCAAGACCACATGGGTGCCACCACGCTCTAAACATTGGCATATGATAGAGTATGTCATCACCCGACAGTGCGACAAGAGTGATGTCCTAATCATGAAAACAGCCCGGAATACTGATGACTGCTGGACAGATCATAAACTTCTTATTAGTCAATTCAGGATTACCATCCATAAAAAGCCACTTCACGAATCCAATAAGGAAGAAGTTCAACACCTCTAAGCTTCAACTTGATAGTGTTGCCACAGAATACCAAAACTCTGTTCTAGAACAACTAACTCACAATCCAAATAACACAAAGGATGTAGAATGCGAATGGACCTCACTTCAAAATATCATTACAGAGTCTGCACAGAAAGTCATTGGCTATAACGAAAGGAAGAGACAAGACTGGTTTGATAATAACAATTAAATCTTGAACCTCATCCAGGCTAAACGGAATGCCTATCTATCCGTTTCTCAAGATCCATCCTCCAGAGAGAAGAAAATGCTTTTTCAAGAATTAAAACAGAAGTGTCAGTCTGAAATCAGGGAAATAAAGAACATCTGGTGGTAGTAAAAAGCCAAGGAACTTCAGAAATTCTCAGATATCAGGGACTTGTGCAACTTTTATGCAGGACTGAAAGAGCTCTATGGTCCTGTCCGCTCATCATCAGGAACTCTGAAAGCTGTTGATAATACCACCATTCTTACAGCCAGCCAGGACATCTTGAAACGATGGAAAGAGCACTTCAGCTCACTCTTAAACTGAAGATTTTCTTTTAACATGTTCCTCAACATACTCCCCAATCCTGGATGGACACTCCTCCAACCTTCCAAGATTTTGTCATGGCTCTCAGCAGAATGAAAACAGGAAGCCTCCAGGATCAGACAACATTCATCTTGAACTCATTCAAAGTGAGGGCTCACCTCTAAAAACCAGGCTTTTCTAGCTGATTCTTCTAATCTGGGTAACCAAATATGTTCCTGCTGCCATGAAAAACTCCAGAATAGTTACAATCTCCAAGAAAGGTGATCGCAGTATCTGTGGAAACTACCGTGGTATATCCCTGTTCTCCATAGCTGGAAAAATATTTGCTAGAATCTTACTGAATCGACTTCAGGTTGTTTCTGAGAGGTTACTACTTGAATCTCAGTGTGGGTTTCGTGCCTCTCATGGTACAATTGACATGATCTTCTGCGCAAGACAACTCCAGGAGAAGTGCAGAGAACAAATGACACCTCTGTTCTTAGTGTGCTATGACCTTGAAAAGATCTTTGATACAGTTCCTTGAAACGCTATGTGGATGGTTTTGAGGTGCTTTGGATGCCCTGAGCATTTTGTTGGTCTGATCCAAGCTCTCCATGATGGTATGGTTGGTCAGGTACTGTATCAGAATGATATCTCAGAAGAATTTCCAATGACAAATGGACTGAAGCAAGGATGTGTACTTGCACCTACACTTTTTGCCCTTTACCTGGCTGCTATGCTTTATGAGACAACGCCTGCAAACAACACAGGTGTGGAAATTAAATATTGATATGACGGGGGGGGCTTTTCAATCAGGCCAAACTTCGCTCCAAAAGATTAAACTATTCTACCTGGGTCACAGAATTGCAATATGCAGATGACAATGCTTCTCCAGCCTACACACCAGAAGAGCTTCAACAATCTGTCATCTGCTTCAACAGAGCTTATGAACATTTTGGCCTGACTGTCAACATTCAGAAGACCAGACTGGCACAGCTCTGGAAAGGGTGGAGCACTTCTCGTACCTTGGGAGTATTCTTTCAATGCACTGTACCTCTAATAGGGACGTGGAAAACAGAATATTGGCTGCCCATGTGGCCTTTGGACATCTTTCACATCGTGTATTCCAGAACAAAGATCTAAGTATACGCACGAAAATAATGATGTACCAAGCTGTTGTTATTTCTACGTTACTCTACAGGTGTGAAACCAGGACCCGAGATTGCCAGGACATCAAGAAACTGGAACGCTTTCATCAACAAAAACTCTAATCCATCATGAACGTCAAATGGAATGACTATATACCTAATATAGCAGTTCTTGAGAAAGCAAAGCTCAACAGTATCGAAGCCACCATCGTTGGTCATCGGCTTAGATGGGCATGCCATATCCATCGTATTAATGACAGCAGACTGCCTCGGCAAATCCTGTATGGTGAACTCAGCCCTGACAAGAGGACTCATGGTGCTCCTCTGAAGCGATATAAAGACCAACTTAAGCAGACTATGAGAAGAGTAGATATAAACGCAAATACTTGGCATACTCTTGCAATGGATCACCTTCGCTGGCGTACTACCATCTTAACTGCAGTTGCACAGTTTGAGCAGGAACGTCGAAGACAGAAAGAGGAAACTCGCCAGAAAAAAGAAGCTACGTCAAACACTGCCACGTCTCCCACCTTCCATCAGATGCAACATGTGTGACCGCATCTTTTATGCAAGAATTGGTCTGATAAGCCATCAGCGTTACTTTCATTGTGTGGCCTAAGGATTACGGAACTGCAGGTGAGAAACGAAAACTCAGATACGAGTATCAGCCAACGATGACATCCCTTCAACATGTACTGTATGAACTCAACACCAGTGTTGCCAGATGTAGGGACTTTTCCTAACACATAGGTACTTTTACCCACGGATTTTGTGTAGGGAATTTTCAACTAAAAATATTCAAATCATAGATACTTTCAGTATTAAAACATTTTTTAAAATGGGTAAACTTATTAACATTCCAACATTAATGCATTTTTTAACAACTTCCTGAAACTTATTTTCTGTACGTAGGATATGTATTAGATAGTATGTGGAAAAGTTGTCATGTCATACTTGCTGGGTGTGGATCTCCCCGAGTTCAATCAGCGGTGCTGATTTGGCGCTTCACTCATCCTCTGGTGGCTCCTAGCATCCTTTGCCACTAGTACTGTACATGTGAGTTTTACAGTTCATTTTGATGAGTTGAATGAGTGTATTTCTTGTCTGTTAATGTATGTAGTTTAGTGCCATATATGTCATCTGAAGAACAGTAAGACCCATCTAAACCTAAAAAAGTATGTGAAAATAGGGGACAACATTTAAAAACTGAAAAAGCATGGAAAAGGCAAGAATTTTCAAATAAATTGCTTGGGGAAACTGAATGTTGGTGTTGGCTGACTCCTCAAGAAGAGAAATTTAAAGTTATGTGTTATGACAAAATATGAAATGCCAGTAAAATTGAACATTTGAATTACAAGAATACAGGACATAATAAAAATGAAAAGAAACTGATTAAATTAACCCAAGTATTTCCCTTCAGTTAAATATGATCAGTCAGTCATTGCTGAATTAAGATTAACCTTGTCGGCTGTGAAACATCTTCTTTTCTTCATGGGGCCTCTAAATATTAGTTCCTAATTAGGGTCAACCTCTAAGATCTTTTGCTACCATGTTTTTCCTTCATTCCTGCCTAGATATACCTGCTCACTTCACAAAGCTGCAGGTTGTTCTTATTGGGTCTTCTTGGTATTTCTCTCTCTCTTCACCTGGTAGTCCTAGAGTGGAGAGTCTAATTCTACCCAGCACCTTACATTCGAAAAGTATGTGTTCAGTTGATTCCTCTGCTTCATTGCATTTCCTACATTTTTTGTCTCTTATTACTCCAATTCTATGTAGATGTTTTTTCAGATTGCAGTGTCCTGTCAACAGTCCTACTACCCATCTTATACTTTCTCTGCTGAGTTTCAGTAGTTCTTTAGTATGCTTCTTGTTTGGTTCTTTTATTGGTTCCTTTTGCAAGCCTGCATCCTGGAGTATTTTTCCAGTTTTTCCATTTGTTTCTTTTGTACCCATTTTCCTATGTACAGGGTTATTCTAAATGATTGTCAGGGTTTTGTGAATTTTTTTTTTTTTTTAAAAACGTGGAAAACGTACCATTTTTATTGTTGCAGTAACGGTTAGACAAACTCTCAAAGTTTTGTTTTGCATCAACTATAGTACATATAGTGGATACAGGTTGTTTGTGCAAAGGGAAAAGTAGTGGGCGTCCCACTGTGTCAGAAGCGGATGTGAATCGGATTACAGGCGTTTATCTCAGTAGTCCTAAGAAATCAACTACGAGATGTAGCAGGGAACTGCAAGTTCCTCAAACCACAGTATGGCGTGTGTTACGAAGGCGCCTAAAGGTAAAGCCATATCGCCTACAATTGCGTCAAGCTCTAACAGTTAATGACAAAGCCCTACGTCTCAACTTTTGCATGGCACTGCAGGAACGGATTGAAGAAGATGATGGTTTTCTTGACAGAGTAGTTTTCAGTGATGAAGCTACTTTTCATGTAAGTGGAAAGGTAAACAAACAAAACGTTCGCATTTGGGGTGCAATGAACCCCCACTGTTATGTGGAACATGTGCGAGACTCTCCTAAGGTGAATGTTTTCTGTGCCGTTTCAAACACGAAGGTCTATGGCCCGTTCTTCTTCAATGAACAGACAGTAACAGGGCTGACTTACCTGGACATGCTCACAGAATGGCTGTTACCCCAGTTGAGTGACGACAGGGATGATTACGTGCTGCAACAGGTTGGTGCACCACCTTATTTCCAGAGGGAGGTTAGAGCATTTTTAAACCAAGAACTTCCACAACGATGGATGGGACACGGAACGGAAGGTGATCTGATGCTCTTACCCTTTCCACCGCATTCACCAGATCTTACACCATGTGATTTCTTCCTGTGGGGATATGTTAAAGATCACGTATTTGTTCCCGTCTACCGGTGGGTATTCAGGAAGTGAAGCAGCGCATCCAACCCGCCTTCGAAAGCATCACCGCTGCCATGTCGACTCATGTGTTGGAAGAGATGGACTATCGAGTAGATGTGTGTAGAGTGACACAAGGCACACATATCAAGCATTTGTAATGTACTATGTATGTCAAAATAACTTTATGAGTTACAGTACACAATAAAACAAGATTCATATTCCTACGTCAATTGCACTGTGAGTTATGAATTTTTATAACCCCGACAATCATTTAGAATAACCCTGTAGTAATTCCAAATGGAACCAGACTGTGCTTCATAAATAAGCTTCTGATAAGTTCACCTGCATACACCCCAGCGTCAGTGGGTAGGGTCTGACACATCCCACTCTGAAGAGTCTAGTGTCAGACCTAAGACGAAACGCTGGTTAATAGAGCAAACGCCGGAAAAGCCATCCATCTAATTTTTGATATGCTCTATTGGTGGAAAAGAATCTAATTCCCTTCATGGGAACTTATAATTTCCATTTGGAATTGCTAGGCGGGCATATTTCCATTGTGGAGTTTTATCTCCCGTATGCAGTTATCAGACTGTGCTTCATAAATAAGCTTCTGATAAGTTCACCTGCATACACCCCAGCGTCAGTGGGTAGGGTCTGACACATCCCACTCTGAAGAGTCTAGTGTCAGACCTAAGACGAAACGCTGGTTAATAGAGCAAACGCCGGAAAAGCCATCCATCTAATTTTTAACCCTGTAGTATGGGGCTTGTCCATAGGAAATCCCGCATACAGGTTCTGGGCCTACAAAATGTGTTTCTGCCCCTTTGCTGGCCAATTTATCTGCCTTTTGATCTCCTTCTATACCTGCATGCCGTGGTACCCATATTATTTTGACAATGTTGTACTTTGAAAGCTTCAGGAGAAGTGAGTACCAAAACCAGACAATTCTGGATATTATCCGGACTGCCTCTAGTGCCTTAATGGCTGCTTGGCTGTCCGTAAAAATGAAAATGTTCTTTTTCCTATAGTTCATTTTCAGATTTTCTTCAAGACATGTTGTGATAGCTATCATTTCAGCTTGAAAGACTGTAGTATGTCTACCCAGGTTCATCTGGATTGATCTCTCAGGAGGCTTTAAAACATAATTTCTGTTTCAATTCCATGGAACGTACTGTTAAACTGGCTCAGACACTTTTTTCTGAATTCAAAAGTTTGTGCTGGTTTGGAAATGCAACACACTAAATTAATGAGTATAGTCAAGATTATTCTGAGTAGACTTAAATACTGTATTTACCTAACTGTACAGGTAGCCAAAGTCATATAGGGGCCAAGAATTGGTGTATTTTAGTCAGATTATGTAATACTGATATAATGCTTGCTGGAGATGGTTAAAATAGATGCAGATGGCATGACCGCAAATAATTTGTGCAAAGTCGTATATGGACATGTGAATTTAATTTTATGTAGGCCTACGCTTAGGCTAGGGTAATTATTTATGTAATTTTTAACAATTCATTGATAAGATAAAAATCTCAACCTAGGATTGACTGAACTTAAAACCCCAACCTTCCAGGAGGAAAGCCAGCTGCTAAGCCACTGAGCTAATCATACCCCCAGTTTTTTTTTTAAGAGCTCATAATGTGCATTAATCTTAACCATGTTAATATACACTGGCAGAAAAAAATGTTCTAACACCAGAAGGGGTTGTGCTAATTAACAAACGTTGGTAGATGTGTTTATACATCTGAAGGGCGTAGATTGAAATTTCCTGCAAATCGCATTAGCATGGTGCTAACAGCGATCCCATGATGTTGCTCATCATGCTTGTTTAAATATGAGGTTGTACTGTTCAAGAGCATTAGTTACTTGTGAGATTGGACAGAGTGACTGTGAGTGGGTCAAAAATGCCTTTATGGCAACAAAGAGGCCAGTATCAACAGCTCACTGCGGTTGAACGAGACCGTATAATAGGGCTACGTTAAGGTGGGTTTTCCTTTCGCGCTATTGCAGAATGACATGGTAGGAATGTCTCCACTGTGCATGCGTGCTGGCAGCAGTGGCCACGAGAAGGTACACTCACAAGTAGACCGGGCTCCGGACATCCCATTGGCACCAACGAGAGGGAGGATCGATGTATTCGGTGCATGGCTATGGCCAGCAGACTGCATCTGCAGCAGTAATTTGAGTGGCAGTTGGCACCATGCAATGAACTGTTCGAAATTGGTTACTTGAAGGACAGCTCCATGCCAGATGCCCTGCGGTGTGTATTCCACTTATCCCAAACCACTGCCATCTGCAACTTCAGTAGTGCCAAGCGAGAGCTCATTGGAGGATGGAGTGGAGGTCCATTGTGTTTTCTGATGAAATAAAAATGTTGTGATTCTATTAACAACATACTTTGTATTGAAAAAAGGTGGATCAATTACACTTTCCTCTACTGTATGTTAATCTCCTTTCAATACGGACCAAAGATGAAGTTTTTAATTTTAAATTATGAAAGCTAGCTCTGCCTTGGTGCCAGTGATGGTCATGTGTTGGTTAGAAGGAAGCCAGGTGATCACCTGAATTCCACCTGTCTACGGTATCGACACACTGGACCTACACTGGAAGTTCTGGTCTGGGGAGCAATTTCCTATGAGAGCAGTAGCACTCTCGTGGTTATCCCATGCACCCTAACTGCAGATGTGTTCGTCTGTCTGGTGATTCGACCTGTTGTGCTGCCATTCATGAACAGCATTCCCGGGGGTGTTTTCCAACAGAATAATGCTTGCCCCCGTGCTGCTATTGTAACCCAACGTACTCTACAGAGTGTCAACATGTTGCCTTGGCCTGCTCGATCCCCCGAACTGTCTCCAATCGAGCATGTATGGGATATCATTGGACAACAACTCCAGTATCATTCACAACTGGCATTAACCGTCCCTGTACTGACCAACCAAGTGCAACAGGGATGGAAATCCATACCACAAGCTGACATCCGGCACCTGTATGACACAGTGCATGTAAGTTTGCATGCCTCCATTCAACAGTCAGGCAATTATACCGGTTACTAATGGACCAGCACGGCACATTTGCGATGACTTCTCTCGCGTGGATATTAACCTGTAGTCTTGTACCTTTAATCAATTAAATATGTTACGTCGACAAATATATTGCCAAAATTTCTGTATTCTACATTATTTATTTCATGGTGTTTGGATATTTTTTTCCACCAGTGTATTAGGGTCAGGTCATTTGAAATCAGGATTAGGGGCTATTTTAGAGTGTACAACCAATACTTTATGCCCATGAACAAACTAACTGGTAATAAAATTCAAAATAGGGAAAAATATAACATAGTAGACAAAACATAGGGACATTTCAGCGGCTCTGTAGGTACAACTTGTGTTTCCCAACTCGACACGACTAATCAGGTGAAAGTCTACTTCAAGTATTTTAATAATTATTCATTATTATGGATTTGAATCCATTTGTCAATTTGGCTCTTTGGATAGAAGGCCTTATGAATAAAGGGATTTTTATGGCTATGAATAATATTTTAATTTTGTTATTAGCACAATTACTTACTATCTCTTCACTTAGATAACCGAGATTGGAATCTCAGTTGATCTCAGGTTGGCATTATTCCCTGAAAAATCATGTGGTAACAGGAAAGGTTTCCTTCTTTAAAACCTCAATCGAAAACTAAAATCAGCTGGGGTGCTTCCAACAACCCTAGAAATACTTGGGATAAGAAAGATTTTCAATAATATCCAAGTTTTAACACTTTATTGTTTGAATTTAGTACAATGAAGAAGTTACATCTTTACATTAAACATTTCTATCTGAGCTCTATATTTTCAATTCAATTTTCTCTCTTACACATTTTATACAAAGTTGTAATAAATTCCTGCTTTTAAACCTCTTCATTTGGAATGAATTCTAGGCAGACACTGTTGATACAATAGCGCAGACCTGTTGGTTTTGGTCCATCTTTAAAAACATGTCCGAGATGAGCTCCACACTAATAAAAACAAAGAGCACATATTTTAATTTTTAATTTCACTTTAATTAGACATATTTCTTCAGATAATGCATACATTTGAAACTTATCTTTGAAGAGTTTCAAAATAATATATGTGCGTCATGTGTGAGTACATGGATTATTTGTCTTTGTACATTAAGCCATTAAGACCTTGTAGCCATTATAATGTACATTCAACTGCACAAAAATTAGCCAGCAAAGAAATATTAGATTTTATACATACTCAAAAGGATATTCATAAACTGTGAATAACCAGAGGCCGGATACGTGAAATCCTACCACTTGCACAATATGTTCACCCTATTTCAAACAAGAGGCTTTAGAAAGAAAATCATCTTCTGTGATACCAATTTTTGTGCGGTTGACTGTACATTTTTTTTTTTTTTCTTTCATAACTTTGAAATGGCTTGTAGTTAATAATGAACTTCTCTGCCCCTTGTTGGAATCAAGTGGGACTCAGTTTTAAAGGTAAGAAGTGTGAAACAGCAGTTAAATGATTCACAGAGGCTTGCAAAACTGAATGCTGAAATAATAAAGATGTTTGTGATACGTAATAAGTTGGTATAGTGTACATGTCATACTGTACATGACCTGATTGTTGAAAAACTTTAAAAATGAAGTTAATCATTATCATTCTGCAGAGCTTCCAGCCACTAACCAGGTCTTTCATCATCTTCCACTTTCCCACCATCTGTCTGTCGTCAGTTTGATCCAATTGTTGCCCCCTGTGAGTGGGGGAAGTAGAATAACACCCACAGTATCCCCTTCCTGTTGTAAAAACAACCAAAATGGCTCCCATATCCACTTTAGCTGAGTCCTGGTATTGCTTCCACTTACTTGTGCCAGGCTCCTCATTTTCATCTATCCTATCCAACCTCCCTTGGTTTACTCTTGTTTTTTCTGACTCCAGTGGTACTGGTTATCGAGGCAGAGGGAGTCTTCCAGTTTCATGCCCTGTGAATTTCTTCATTAAGTGTCAGACCTCTTCCATTTCTTCCCTCTGATTAGTGTTAATAGAGGATGTTTGCTTAGTTGTACTTCCTCTTAAAACAATCATCACCACGACCACTGGTCCAGTTGTCCCCTATTTTCTTTACTTACTCCTCCACTCTTTTCAGTCATCTGTCCCTTGGTCTTCCTCCTGGTCTCCTGCCTTCCACTCCCATCTTATGCATTATGGTAAGTATTCTCAATTCTGCAGATGTGTCTATACCATCTAAACCTTGATTCCTCTATCCTCAT
The DNA here is from genome assembly GCF_040414725.1 of Anabrus simplex. NCBI lineage: Eukaryota > Metazoa > Arthropoda > Insecta > Orthoptera > Tettigoniidae > Anabrus > Anabrus simplex. Next base: position 641,401,284 of record NC_090265.1, on the reverse strand, counting down.
GCAATGGTTCCCCTTGAACTAGTTCTCTAACCTTCTCATGTTTTATCTTATTCATTTCTGCTATTTGTTTTTTGTCGCACCGACCCAGATGAGTCTTATGGCGACGATGGGACAGGAAAGGCCTAGGAATGGGAAGGAAGCGGCCATGGCCTTAATTAAGGTACAGCCCCAGCATTTGCCTGGTGTGAAAATGGGAAACCACGGAAAACCATCTTCAGGGCTGCCGACAGTGGGGTTCGAATCCACTATCTCCCGGATGCGAGCTCACAGCTGCGTGTTCCTAATCGCACAGCCAACTCACCCGGTTATTCATTTTTGATACTCCTATTCTACTTCTCAAAAATTTCATCTCACTAGCTTGGATTCTGCTCTTCTCTCTTCCAAGTTTCTGAAGCATATGTCAGTATTGGGACATAATATGTCTTTTGCTGTTTTAGTGCAATGCTAAGTATATTTATTTATTTACTAGCAAATGTACCCATGCTTCGCTACGGCATTCTACATTGTATATGCATCATCATCATCATCATTTCCCTTTATCCAGCTGTAGCCGGGTAGGGGCAAATATGGTTCCTCTCCACTTTCTTCAGTCGTTCCACCACTCCTCCTCCAACACTGTGTCCCAGTCCAGGTTTCTTTCTATAATGCTGCGTTGGATGGTATCCTTCCATCTCAATCGTGGTCGTCCACGGCCTCTCCTTCCTTGGATTTGCATTTCCATCACCCTTTTTGGCATTCTATCGTCGCTCATTCGCTTTATGTGCCCAAACCATCTTAGTCGGCTCTTCTCTATTCTATCATTCATTTTTTCCACTCCAATTTCTTCCCGGATTTTCTCATTCTTTATTTTGTCTCTTCTACTCTTCTGTATCATACTCCTCAAGAATTTCATTTCGGCTGCCTGTATTCGACTCTCATCCTTCTTTGTCATTGTCCAAGTTTCTGCTCCATAAGTTGTTATGGGTACGTAATACATCTTGTACATAGTATCCTTTGCTTCCATTAGCACATCTTTGTCCCATAACATATTTCTTACACTATGATAGAAACAACTTCCAGCTTGAATCCTTTTACTAATCTCAGCATCCAGTCGAGCATTCTCCATTAATTCACTCCCCAGGTATTTAAACGTTTCCACTACTTCCAGGAGCTTGTCTGCAAGTCTAATCTGACCTTTCCCTTCTTTCTCCCCTCTAGTCATAACAAGAGTTTTACTCTTTTCTACACTTATTTTCAATCCACATTCTTCAATCTTCCCATTCACCACATTCAACTGTTCTTGAACCTTCCTGTCGTTTTCTCCCCAAATCACAATATCATCTGCAAATAACATCATGTTCATTTCTCTTCCTCCATATGCTGCTTTTGCTGTTCTCATGATGTCATCCATTACTATTGTAAACAGGATTGGTGATAGAACACTTCCCTGTCTCAGCCCACTAGTTATTTTGAACCAACTTGTCCTGCCAACTTGTGTTTGCACGCAACTACAACATTCCTTATACAATGCCATGATCATTTTTATTAATCCCTGTCCAATTCCTTTTTGCACCAGACTGTCCCAAACTTTCGTCCTAGGGACACTGTCATATGCCTTTTCAATATCAATGAATGTCATGTATATGGATATCAAAGTAAATTACTGTACATGCAGTGAATAAGATTTTTTTAAATTGCACGTCCCTTAGCGTTATCCAGAAACAGCAGGGGGAGGTTCCCATATGTTGTTTCCAATGTAAAGTGCGAGTTACGGAGTTGTGATGATAACGGCAGGCTCACTTGCCTACTGCCATTCACAATCGAGTAGGTAAGTTTTCGTTATAATGAGAGGCCCCATTACCTACTGCGCAGTCACAGTCAATTTGGGGAGTTTTCGTTACAACTGCAGGCCCTTTTCTACTTCCAGACAGATTACAGTTGAGAAGTTTTTATTATAATAGCAGGCACCTTCCCTACTGCCTGTCAAAATTGAGTTGTGCTGTTATCATTATAATGACAGGCCCATTTATCTTTTTTTGCTAGTGGTTTTACGTCGCACTGACACAGATAGGTTTTATGGCGATGAAGGGATAGGAAAGGCCTAGGAGTTCGAAGGAAGCGGCCGCGGCCTTAATTAAGGTATAGCCCCAGCATTTGCCTGGTGTGAAAATGGGAAACCACGGAAAAGCATCTTCAGGGCTGCCGACAGTGGGGTTCAAACCCACTATCTCCTGGATGCAAGCTCACAGCCGCGCGCCCCTAACCGCACGGCCAACTTGCCCAGTCCCATTTTCTTAATGACAGTCACACCGAGTTGGAGAGTTTCCATTATAATGGCAAGACCACTATGTCTAATGCCAGTCACATTTTAAATGGGTACATTTGTTTATAATTGCGGGCACACTTGCCTACTCCCAAACACAATCGGTTAGGCAAGTTTTGAACAAAATTGCATGTTCCCTTGACTTCTGCCAGTCAAATCGAGAAGGGAATTATTAATTACAATGGTAGTCCCTCTTGACTAATGCTAGTTACAAAGGAGTTGGAGAAGGATCCTGTTCCTACTGCCAGTCAAAGTCGTTGTGGAGAGTAATATATAGATCGATATACGAAGTATATGCATGTTTAAAATACTGCAAATCTTCATTTACAGGTTAACTGCTGTTAAACGATACGTCATAGCGACAAATGGATTGTACTATAAGATGCCTCATTTAGCGGTCTAAATGGCTGGTTTTAAGATATTTTCTCCTGTCTCAACTATTTGTGGGTAAAATTGAGTTAGAAACATTGAATAGAGTGAAATTTGGGTAAGGTTTTCTCACAGTGCACTACTTTTGGGTACTTATGTAACAGCTACAAACATAGAATTTGGCTTTAGAAACATTGAATAGGGTGAAATTTGGGTAAGGTTTTCTCACAGTGCACTACTTTTGGGTACTTATGTGACAGCTACAAACATAGAATTTGGCTCACATTAGGATACTGGGTGAGCCAATGTTCGTGTTGAATTAGATGATTCTATCTTTTATATAAGTGATTCGAACAACGAATTATACGTGTACAAAGAGCAAAATGTAGGTATAATCGAGAAATAGAGACAAATCTAACATATAAGAAAAAGAGATACGACGAAACATCATAGGACCTGTTGTAGATCACTCCAAATTTAATGGAAATTGTGCCATCTGTTTTGTGATACGACTTACCGTTTAGCATCAAAATACCTTGAAACAAAGGTCTGCACCATCATTAAAATTGCCTCTATATTTCAATATTCTTCTGGGATAAAAAGTGAAAAATTTAAAGATCTTGGAAGTTTTCCGTCGGTTACAGGCTAAAACTTATAATTTGGCCTAATTTCAATTTTCTGGCTCGTCTGTCAGATTGTTCCACAATCTTGATTTTGGGTAATGGGGGTAAAATTTAGGACTTTCAGGAAACATTAGCTAAAAAATATGCAGATGGTCATTATTACCCCTTAAAGGGATATCTGTACGAAAATTTCACGAAAATAGTCAATGCACAGACACATGGTCATTACAATTTTATTTATATAGATAGATAAGGAATGTACTCCATGTACAACACCTTTTGGGCTATGTCCGCTGCACTTAGCCTCCTAAAAAGACCGTTCATGATATCTCCCTTATAAATCCTCCTGTTGAAAAAATTCACATGACAAAAAAAAAGTTTTAGAAATTGGTTTCAATCAAGGTTGGTCGATTTCCAGTCATGTTGGTCTTGTATGTATTGTGGGAGAGTAAAATCACTGTTTTGTTTCCCTATAAACCCCCAGTCCATTCTGGGAATTTGAAATGGTATGGACCTTAAAACCTACCTTTGGGGTGGATGCTAAATACAAAATTTGGTTGAAATATCTTCAGTAATTTTCAAGTTATAAGAAATGCGCTTTACACACACCCGCTTTTGAGTTAAGTCCGGTGGGACTTGTACCGAAAAATGGCCTGTTAATGATATCTCCCTTATTAATCCTCGTATCAAAATGATGCATATGAGAAAAAAAGTTTAGAAATTGATTTCCGTTAAGACAGGTAGATTTTCATTAAGTTTGGTTGTGTATATTTTGTGGGAGTGTAAAATCTCGGTTTCATATAAACCCCCAGCCAGTTCAGGGATTTAGAAACAATATTTGCCCTAAAACCTACCCAAGGACAGGCAAATTCTAAATACAAAGTTTGGTAGAAATATATCCAGTAGTGTTCAAGTTATAGACAAACAGACAAATAGACAGACAGACAGACAGACACCAAAGCTAAAAAATGTGCGATGGTCATTATTAACACCTGAAATGGATAACTGTATGGATATTTCACCAAAATAGGCAATGTACAGAAACATGGTCATTACGATTTTATTTATATGGATTTATTTATTTATTTATTTATTTATTTATTTATTTATTTATTTATTTATTTATTTATTTATTTATTTATTTATTTATTTATTTATTTATTTATTTATTTATTTTTTACATTGAATGGCCTGCATAGGGCCACTCTAGTCTATTATACAAAGGACTTTATTATTATTATTATTATTATTATTATTATTATTATTATTATTATTATTATTATTATTATTATTATTATTATTATTATTATTATTTCTTGTTTCGTTATGCCCATTCATAGAGCGCGTTGGAACTTGTTCATTGGCTTGATGACTTTCGCCTTCCTATTCTTCTAAAATCTCTTCATGAACTCACCATGTTGCCTCTTCCATTCTTCTGACCACTTTGTACCAGTCCTGCTGCTAGTTTTGACCACAAATATGTGTTTATTTACCGAGGTCCTGAAGACTTGGCAATTTTTCATGATGTCTTCACTGATGTTCAATACATTCAGGTCTCCTGTTGTTTCCTCCAGCCAATTTATTCTCCCCTTTTGGGAATTTATTATTATTATTATTATTATTATTATTATTATTATTATTATTATTATTATTATTATTATTATTATTATTATTATTATTATCATCTTAAGATGGAAATAATTCAAAATGGCTTACAAAAATTGGAGGAAGCTCCCACTAGAAGCTGAGCTAGAATATTTTTCTAATACCTGCAGTATTGATTTACAGCTTTATCAAATAATTTCATTGAATTGTAGAGAAATTAATTGCAGATAAGTGTTTGATCAATCAGGATTATAGGTTATAAGTTGCTTTCAAAGAACATGCGACATCAAAGACAGGGACAGGATCTCCCGCTGCCGTGGCTCAGTCACGGCCAGTTAGATTCCTTTCTTGCATGAAGACGGAGGCAGAAGTTCAGAGAGATCCAGTAGAATTCTCTCTCTTATGTCAGAATAGCAGTGGAAACGTACAGTAGTTGAATGTGTCAACTTTGGAACACAGGATATGATGCAAGTACCTAATGGGAGGAGGAGTGAGGAAATGATAATGGACGAATAGCGTAAGAAGGAAGAACATCCTGGGATCGCTAAGACATTGGTGAAAGGCATTCTGGCTATTCCACTTACGAATCTTAAGATGGAAATTCAGAATGGCTTACGAAAATTGGAGGAAGCTCTCAATGCTGGAGTGGCATGCAGGACATCCTGGAAGAGAGCTAGGGAAAATCTAAAACAGGAACAAACAACTGTAGAAATGAATGAATTGCCTGCGACACCCTTAGTGACAAACGGGGAGGAGAAAGATAAGCAGAAATGGGTAAAGGTTGTCTGCAAGAAAACAAGATGAGTGAAATGAAGGAGGATAAAGATATTCAACCTTTAATAGATGGGGTGGCAGAATGGAAGTCATTGATAGTGGGAAAAACCAGCATGAATGGACCCATTTAAAACCAAGGGATCGTTCAGATGCTGTTCTTATCAAACCAGCAAATGGCAAGACCTTTGCAAATGTTTTGAAGGGTATTCGGAGTAAAATAAAACCAGAAGACAGCGGTGTGAGCATTTGATCTATTCTTAAAACTCACAGGGGACAATTCTTCTCAAGTTTAATAAAGCCACACAAAAGGAGAACAGGGACAATTTTAATCAATCTTTGAGAGATGTCCTGGGAACGGATGGCAATGTGAAGACTTTGACCCCCATACTACCTTGGAAATTCAGGACATGGACAGTATCACCACTGCTTTAGATGTAGAGGAAGCTGTAAGACAGGATCTTCAGAATTTCAAAGGAGAACTGAAAGTCTCAATTAATAATCCAAACAGCAGAGGATAAAAACTTGCTATTGTTGAGATAGAAGATAAGGAGGCTCAGAAACTTTTGGAAATCGGTAAAATTAAAATAGGATGGTTAAATTGTAGAATTCGAAAAAGGATCATGGTACCTCGCTGCTTTCGATGTCTTTCATATGGGCATCATGCACGAAACTGCAAAGGTGCAGATAGAAGCAAACTTTGTTTTAAGTGCAGAGAAGCCGGGCATAGGGTGGTAGGTTGAAAAGCAAATCCAAGATACATAATTTGTACAGACATTAACGTTGACGAAGCTAATCAAAGTCATGTTCTTGGCTTAGGAGCCTGCACAGTATTTTGTGAAGCTCTCAAAAAGGTTAAAACTAGTGGTAAATGATGCAGGTTATTCAGGCAAACATGCACAGGAGTCGAACTGCCAATGATCTTTTGACGCAGATGACCTTTGAGATAGGAGTAGACATGTTTCTTCTTAGTGAACATTATCAGGACAGGGACCACCCAGGATGGTTTGTGGATAATTTTGGGAGAGCTGCAATTTGAATACCAGATTTGGGTAAATGCCCAGTATCAAACTAAGGATGCAGAGACAGTTTTGTTTGGGTCCAAACTGGTAAATATTCTTTCGTGAGCTGTTATTTTACTCCAAATGAGTCAGTATTTTATTTTCAGGCTAAGCTGGATGGCCTAGAGGATGTCTTACAAGGGTTTGACAACAGTTTAATCGTTGCTGGTGATTTCAGTGCCTGAGCACTAGAATGGGGTATGTTACAGTATGACTCCAGAGGGCGCCGAACTATGGAGATGGCCGTTAGATTGGGTTTGATGGTTACTAATATTGGAAATGTGCCAACCTTTTGACGACTGGGTTGTAGGGGAACTATACCGGACGTGACTTTTGTATCTGAGGACATCGTGTCGAAAATCAATGACTGGCAGGTGATTGAAGAATAAGCAAATTATCACAAAATAATTTATTCTATTCAATACATGCCATAGGTGGTACGATAGAATAAATTATTTTGTGATAATTTGCTTATAGTCAGCTTCAATACAGACCAACCATGAGAACTGTCTCTTGCAGATTGAAGAATACACGGGAAGTGATCACCAGTACATTATTTTTCATGTCCTTCCTAAAACTCCACAGATGAATACTACATCGTATAAACCAACATGGTGGAATATAGAAAGTATGTACAGAGAGAAATTTCTTGCTGACTTAAGAAATGAAATGGATAGCATAACAGAACAAAGTTGTTGTTATAAAGAGAAAGAAGCAGCTGAGAAATGTGTTGAACTCACCATGCAGCTTATCTGGAGAGCATGTGATTTGTCCATGACTCATAATACATTACAAAAGAGGAAGCGTTCAGTGTATCGACGGATCAAAGAAATTGCCGACCAGAGAAGACGTCTGCAACTTAGACAGAGGGCACAGAGAGCATGAGTCAGCCAAGAAGACACCTCACTCACAGCTGAGTATAAGTTGGTGAAGAAAAACTGAGAAATGCTATTAAAAAGAGTAAAGTCAAAAAGGAAAATGGTTGGATGACGACCTATGGGGTTTAGGATACAAGGTCGTTATGAAGAAACTTGGAAGTTTCTTGAATTTGATCATGGACCCAAATGCAATGAAGGATATTGTAGATACATTATTCCCAGACCATCCTGAGAGGTCTGATGATGATAATGATAATGACTTCATAGATGATGTACCACTTTTTACACTAGAAGAATTGATGAGAGCGATTAACTCCCTTAGAAATGAAAAGGCCTCAGGACCAGATGGTATTCCAGCAGAGATACTAAAGCTGATAGCAGATTTCTGCCCACATCTGCTGCTGAAAATGTACAATAACTGCCTGCTATCGGGGGTATTTAGTGTTCGCTGGAAAACAGCTCAGCTAGTTTTAATAAGCAAAGCGAAATCTGGGGGCTACAGGCCTTTATGTATGCTGGATACTGCTGGGAAAGGATTAGAGAAACTTCTGCAACCAAGAATACTTTCAGCAGTACAACTAGTTGGGGAAGTCTCTGATCATCAATATGGTTTTCGATGAGGACATTCAACAATCAATGCAGTGTGGGAAGTGTTGAATACAGCGAAAAGTGCACAAATGGGTAATCATCATTCTCGAAAAGTAACACTTCTTGTGACTCTGGATGTCAAGAACGCTTTCACTTGGTGAGATTGAATGACATGTTGGAAGCGCTTTAAGAAACTTTCAAACTACCAGAGTATCCCATGCACATAATGAGAAATTATTTGAGAGATCGTACTCTAGTATATCACACAGAAGATGGGCAGAGAGTGAAACAGCTCACAGCTGGTGCAGCACAAGGGTCCATCCTTGGCCCAAACCTGTGGAACATTTTTTATGATGGATTGTTGAGATTAGAGATGCCAGAAGACACGATGCTAATGGGCTATGCTGATGATATAGCTGTTTAAATAGTAGCTCAAAATTTGGAGCAGGATCAGTTTAAGCTAAAAGTGATACAACTGGTGAAAGATTGGATGGGAAATCACAGATTACAGCTGGCAGATCATAAAACAGAGATAGTTCTCTTGACAAGAAAAAGGATCACGACTGTTATTCCGATGTATATTGGACAAACAGTAATCGAAACATCTAGAAGTATAAAGTACCTCAGTGTGACACTTGATACCAAACTTACATTTTGGGATCATATCAAATGGGTGGTGGATAAGGCAGTAAAAACAACGATTGCACTGAGTAGATTAATGAGCAACATTAAAGGTCTGAAGTCTAGCAAACGACGACTTCTGATGTCAGTAGTTCACTCGACACTTGTGTATGGTGCTGAAGTCTGGGCTGAATCTCTGATGTTTGAAAAATACTGGCAAAGGATAGCTGCAGTACACTCAAGGGGAGCTCGGAAAGAAGGGTGCTAAGGAGCTAGCTTATAGGCAACAAATGCAATGATGGCAGCAAAGATCGTAGGAAGATCCTCGAGGAAAATGGACTAAGCAGCTGATATCATGTTTAGCTGATTGGGTTGCACAAGCTCATGGTGAGGTTAACTTTTACCTCGGGACAGGTCACGGATACTTCTGGAAATTTCTACACAGAGTAGGTGGAGCGAGTGATCCGGCGTGTATTTATTGCAATGATGTTGACGATGTACTTCACACATTTTTTGTATGTTATCATTGGTCAACCCAGAGAAGATGTTTAGAAGCTATGCAAGGAGAATTGACTCTAGAAACTATTGTGCAGGTGATGCTACGAAACCAAGAATCTTGGGATGAGGTAGCAGTATATGTAGAAGGCATCCTGCGTCAGAAAAAGAGGGATTTTAATGCTCGCGAACAGCAGTAAAGGAGAAATAAACGAAGAAGATACCTGAGAAATTACAAGCACAACACCGCTCTGAAGTAATGCGAGAGCAGTTCCGGGGCGGATATATACGTCGTGGGGAAAAGGGTGTGTGGGTTTTAGTGAGTAGAAATCTCACATGCATGTGGAGTGTGAACCCTCGCAAGTGTCTCATGAAAGATTTCCCATTATCCCACGTAAAAAAATATTATTATTATTATTATTATTATTATCCTCCGTGGCTCAGGTGACAGCACATCGGCCTCCCACCGCTGGGTTCCATGGTTCACTCCTTGTGAGATTTGTGCGGGACAAAGCAGGGTGGGACAGAGTTTTCTCCAGGTACTCCAGTTTTCTCTGTCATCTTTCCTTCCAGCAACACTCTCCAATATCATTTCATTTCATCTGTCAGTCATCAATCGTTGCCCCAGAGGAGTGTGACAGGCTTCGGCAACCGGCACAATTCCTGTCCTCGCTGCAAGATGGGGTCTTCATTCATCCCATCCCTGACCCGGTCAGTGACTCGAAAACAGGTTGTAGGTTTTCTTTATCATCATCATCATCATCATCATCATCATCATCATCATCATCATCATCATTATTATTATTATTATTCATAAAAGTCTGTGAGGTGTTAGAGCAATCAGTGAGCCCAGTATGGTAGCACTGTGGTGCAATGCATGTGATTACTAAACCAAGTAAAATAGGGAAGAGTGTTGTTGCACTGATAAATTTTGAGGCTCAGTTTGGGTAAAGTCACATGGACAGACCATGGGCCACATGTAAAAGGTGTGTGTTTTTCTAAGTTACAGTGTAGACGGGGTGATGATGTACATAAGGAAAATTACTTAGGAACAATCTTTGAAGCTTGTACGCCAGATGAATCAAGTAAGGCAGATCCTTCCAGCATCATATTTTAAATAGTTTTTTTAATGAGATTATACAAGTTAATACACGAATAGGTGCTATTTTATGGTCAAATTCATCAACAGACCTACCACAACGTTTTCTGTTGGGGTGAACTCTCTTAGCCTTTCATAGTCCCGTACTTCATCTGCAAGGCAGCAGGTACATTTAATACCAGGTGTTGAATAAGGCATTCCTCTATAGTACAGACACCACTTCACTGAAGTACAGATGCTGCTACATGAAGATACTGCTCCTCCTTTGTCTGCCATTGGGACAGTAAGTCATCCTCTGATGTCCAAACAGTTGACTGTCTTCTCCTGAACCCAGGAAAGGGGCCCTTACAAGGTACGAATAGCCAGACCAGCTGGACCAAGGCTTTTTAGAAAAGTGTTACCCCTCTATACTCACCCTTTGTCCTGACTTGTGAGACAGAGCCTGGGTAGCCAGATATTGGACCCAGGTTGACACAGTTAAAATGAAGTTAATATGGTTTCAAAATTCCATATTTCTTGGAAGTCACAACTATTTAAAAGAAAACACGAAATAATTTTTAATAATCTTGGACCAGATGTAAACAAAAAGCTTTTCTCTTACCTTGCTGCATTTAACTTCCACTCGCTTCATTCCATGGCTTAAATCCTCATGTTCTTCCACACTATTGTTTATTGCAGCATAAAACGATGGCCATCCAGTTCCAGAATCAAATTTCATTTCTGATCTAAAAGAAATATAAAATTAATAATGAAAGCATTCCATGACTAGACATACTTTTTTAATGGGAACCAAACATAAATGCACACACTGAATTATGAAGATCTCTAAAAACTGAATTTAAAAGTAAAAGAACAAAAAGGTCTACATCTCATGTGACCTACATTAATTTATACTGAATGCTTTGTAATGAAGTAAAAGAAACTACAGGTGCAGGTGTAAGAATCCTAGTGGAGAAAGTGAGCATGCTCAGATGTGTTGATGACATTGCAGTCATCATCATCATCATCATTCAAGCATCTCCAGGTACAGTGTAAGAGCACTCTTCATCTCTGTCTTTACAGGCACATTTCATCTTCTTCTTGGACTTCCAGGTCCTGCTTTATTTGGGAGCACCAATTTTTCCTTCATCAGCCCCTAGGTCTCTTGTCTTCTACATTTTTTTCAATTTTGGTTCATTCTTTATATGTCAAAATTATTTCAACCTTGATATGACTATGTTTTCACAGGATGGTGGTTTCACTGGAATCTCTTGACAGATCACTTCGTTTAGGATCTTGTCTCTTCTTTATTTCAGGAATACTACACTACAAAACTTAAATCTGCATCTTGGGGTCTGCTATTAATTGTAAATGTTTTAAGGCTATAGGTTGTTGTTGGTAAGAAGTAGGCCCCCTGAAGCTATTTTTATGGCCGAACTCTACAGGAGATGGCTTTCTACCAGTAGGTCCAGATGTCTCACTTCTGTTACTCTCCTTCTTCAGTGCTTCCCCAAATCACCACATTATCTGCAAAAGTGAATGCTGTAAAATCCATGCAGTTATTCTGTTATTTCATTCTCTTCATGATTTCATCCTTTACAGAGATTAACAGCAGAGGAGACAGTGCACTGCCTTGTTACACTTTATTTTCTTTATTAGACATTCCCATAGTTTGTACCTAGGCTATCTGATGATGCTTGTTGTTTAGAGGGGCCTAACATCTAGGTCATCGGCCCCTATGGTACAAAATGAGACGAAATGTGATTACAATTTTAAAATAATAATAAAATCATCCACTGACCAGAATTCAAAACGTGATGATGAGGAATGAACTGATGAATATGAATTTAAAACAATCAGTGGATAAGACGCGCAATGCCTCACATTCCCAGAAACAATATTACTGACCAAGGGATTGCTTCCAAAGCCCAATCCTGAATCGATGATGCTTGTCTAAATGGGCCAATATCTATGTCAACGATCCTGCATAATGGCACTTATCGCTAGTAAAGGAGAACCATGGTATTTCTCAAGCTGTGGTACTAATCAAAGGTAGCGTAAACTCACGGTGTTCCAAACATTATGGTACTACTCACAAGTATTGTACCTCATACAGGTAACGCAGACCTATGGTATTTCTCACACAATGGCGCCACTCACAGCCAACGCAAACCGATGAGGTTCCTCACCTAGGTGTACTAATCACAGGCACTGGTATTCCCGTGGTGTTCCTCACATAGTAGGCACCAATCACAGGCAACGCAGACCCACAGTGTCGCTCATATAGTGGTACAACTCACAGGCTACACCCAGACCCGTGGTGTTGTTCACATGGGTACGACTCACGGGTACTGGAAACCCACAGTCCACACCCACTGCTGCTATGAATCACAAACCTATTGTATACCTAATATATTGGCACTACTCACAAGTAAAGGCGACCCATGGTGTTCCCCACGTGATGTTACTAATCAAAAGTAGTTTCATGGTTCAAAGGCAAACATCCCTTGGTCGCCCCTTTTAGTTGCTTCTCACAACAGGCAGGGGATACCATGGGTGTATTCTTCGTCTGCATCCCCCCACCCACAGGGGGTCCTAGGCTATCCAGGAAGACAAAGATGATATCTCTTCCTTTCTCTCAGTCCCATAATTATCCTAACAAACAGTGAGGTCTGTTGTCATCCTCTTACTATTAAACCCATCCTATTCCTCCTTAAGCTGAAGTCCAATAATGGCTCTTAAACGCTTTTCAATAACTTTTCTATCAAATTACATCCATGAGACAGGAATGTATTTCCTCTCTAATTGCCACATTTTCATCTACTTCCCTTTTTGAAGAGGAGGAACTATAATACCCGTTGCCCAATCAACTGGGATTTTACCTTCTTTCCTGATGGTGTTTATTACCCTAAATAGCCACTAAAGTCCACGAATTCCAGCAGTTTTAACCATGTCTGCACTTACTTTGTCAAAGCCTTGCTGTTGTTGTCATTCATTTTGCCCGCATAAGGAGCGTGATTGAACTTATTCAGCTGAAATCGTTGCCTTTTTCTTCTCCCAAAATTTCTTCATCTTCACGCCGTGGCTTTTCTTGTGATCCTCTGACCAGGTCTTGTTGGTGGTAGTGCTTAGGTGGTCTGCAAAGCGGTGATTGTCAACTAATTTTCTGAACTTTGTGATCTGTTTAATACAATGTCATCTGCGATGCCTATTTCCTAAAGATCTCCAACTTCAAGCAGCCATTTATTTATTTTTACTTTCATTGACTACTCATTCTGAGAACATGTCAGTAAAATTTCAAATGTCTTTTCCTAAATGTGTTTAAGATTTTCTCTGAATGCTGGTATAATTCATGAGACTTCCTTATCAACCAAATTCTCCCTGTATAGACTGGTCCAAAAAATGTTCCTTATAATTTTTCATTCTTGCTTTTCTACATCTTTAATCAATGATCTGCCCCCAATGATCAGTGTTTCAGATGCATATAATGCTTCAGGTTTGATTACAGTGTTGTAATGCCTTAATTTTGCATTGCAGGATCATCATCAACATCTTCCTCCCTTGCCCTTTTCCAGCTCCTGCCAGGTTGGGGCATTTATGGCACTTCTCCACCTTCCTCTCTCCTTCTGCCATTCCTCTTCCATTATTTTGTCCCAGTCTAGGTTTCTTCTTCTTGCATTGCTCTTTATTGAATCAATCCATCTTGTTCTAGGCAAGGGCACCCATGCCCGGGAGCAAAGGGGACACACGGCCCCCCCTAGCTCTCAGAGAAAGGAAGAAATCTAATGTAGTCAGGGGTTTTTCTTTCAAGAAAATTATTCAAAAGTCAGTATTATGCAGAAGTGGTAGGGGATACCATTTGTGGTATTCTACCATGGAATACAAGTCGCCATTCATCTTCCAAAATATTAAAAATACTACATACCCCCAGGTCTAGCCCCCACCCTACAAACTATCCTATGGGCGCCCTTGGTTCTAGGTATCCTTCGAACTTCATCTCCATCGTCTATTTTGGTATTCTTTCCTCCTTCATCCTCTTTACATATCCAAGCAATCTTAGTTTATTCTTATCAGTCCTCTCATTTAGGTTTTCCATTCCACCCTCCTTTCTCACATCTGTGTTTCTCAATCTGTCTTTCATTGTTTTTTTCTATCATAGGTATTTCATTTCACTGGCTTGAATTCTACTTTCCTCCCTACTTGTCACTGTCCAGGTGTCAGCTACATAGGTCAACATGGGTGCATAATATATTTTCTACATTATCTCTTTACAGGATATTATTATTGTTATTATCATTCATTCATTCATTCATTCATTCATTCATGTCGTATTGCCCAACTTTGGACCACATCATTTCAACTGGCCACTTCTGACTATGATGTCTGCTAAATACTTCCACATGCGTTCTCGGTGTTGTTCTTTCCTCTCCTGCATGCGTGATTTCCAGTTTCTAGTTTTGGCTTGTCTCAGAAACCCTGGAATGCTTAAAGTTTCTTCTTAAGTTGGGGATGTTCCTGATGTCATTTTGTGTGATTCCTACTTCTTCAAGGTCTCTATCCACCCCAATGAACCAAGCCCCTTTGGTTTTCTTCTGCTGAAAGAAGGTAATGATGCGGTTGGTCAGTCTTGTTGGGTGCATTCGTGTTATCATCATCCCATTTAATGCAGGGTCAGGGATGAGGCAAGATGAATTTATTTGACATGTGCTAATGAAGATGAAATGAATGATGGTAAATGAAATTGGATAAGGAGATGGAAGCAATCGACTGTAACATATGAGTAGGAACTGTCCCAGCATTTGCCTGGGAGTGAAAATGGGAAACCATAGAAAATCATTCTCATTACAGCCAACGGTGGGGTTCGAACCCATGCATCTTCCGAATGCAGACCTTGGCTCCATAGCCATTGCTCATTTCATCAAAGCATTGCAGTACTGATAGAAACTGAACAACATCTTCAAAACTTTCAAGTAACAGATGGAACACAATTTGGAAACATGGGATAAAACTGAACAAGAAGAAGACTAATATTTTTTATTTGTGGCAAAGAGGAGAAAATATGAACATAAATTGAACTTCAAACACTTGGGCTGCAAAATTAAAGAAGATGGTTGATCGCCATCATCATCATCCAGGTATTCTGCCTTATGGCAGATCTTGTCATGAGATGAACCTGTTCTACTTTTGCTTGTCCTGCGCTAAGTCCGAATATTTCTTTCCTTTGATATTGTCCAACATTGATATCTTTTCCTTTATCTTCCACATTTGCCTTTCACCATTCCTTCTATTCCTTCTTTCAGTAAACAGTCCCTCCTCAAACAATGTCCGATCCAGTTCATTTTTCTCCTTCTAATGATTTGCAACATACTTCGTTCTTCTCCAACTCTTCGTAATACCTCCTCATTCCTTACCTGGTCTTCCCATTTCACTTGTTCTATTCCCCTCCATACCCACATCTCTAGTGCCTCCAATCTTCTCTCATCTTCCTTTTGCAATGTCCAAGTCTCTGCACCATACAGCGCTACGCTCCAAATATAACACTTAGCAAGTCTTTTCCTCAAATCTTTGTTTAGTGGTCCACAAAGTAATTTTGATTTTCTCTTAAAGCCTTCTTTTGCTATGGCAATTCTTTTCTTAATTTCTGTCATGCAATATGTATCATCTCTGATCATACTTCCCAAATACTTAAAGTTACTGACTTGCTCTATTACTTCTCCTACACTAATACAACAACTTCTACCTCTTCCTCCAATTATCATACCTTTGGTCTTCTTCTTATTAATTCTCATTCCATATTCTTATAGTTTCATGTTGAGTTTATCTAACATTTGTATCATTTCACGTTCGCTTTCTCCCATCACAACCATATCATCTGCAAATCTTATACATTCTACTCTCCTCCCTCCAACACAAACTCCACTTTTTCCCTTTAAACTTTCATTGATTACTTCTTCGAGACAGATGTTGAACAGTGTCAGTGATAAAGAGCAGCCCTGTCTTACACCTCTTCCTCATTCAATTTCTTCACTCATCTCATCTCGTATTCTCACTCTTGCTCTCTGATTTAAATACAATTCTTTATTAGCCTTCTATCCCTTCAATCAACTCCATGTTTCTTCAGGATTGTCATCAATTTGTCCCATCTGACATAGTCAAAAGCCTTCTCAAGATCAATAAATACAGCATAAACCTTCATGTTTCTTTCTATGTACTTATCTCTTATCACCCTCAGTAGCCCAATGGCACCTCTTGTTCCAACTCCTCACCTGAAACCAAACTGTTCTTCACCTATAAAGTTATTCAGCTTTCCATATATCCTTCTGTTGAGCGTCCACAGTAAGACTTGCATGTGCATGTGCTGCATGTGAAATTAGACTCAATGTCCTATGTTCTTCACATTTTTTGCTGTTCTTTTTCTTTTCCATAGGGATTAAGATGATATCACTAAAGTCCTTTGGCCATTTTCCTGTTATGTATATCTGATCACATAATCCAATCAACTCATTATTTCTTCTTCTTCTTCTTCTTATTCTTCTTCTTCTTCTTCTTCTTCTTCTTCTTCTTCTTCTTCTTCTTCTTCTCCTCCTCCTCCTCCTCCTCCTCCTCCTCCTCCTCCTCCTCCTTGCATTCCGACCATCTAAGGACCACGTTAGAATTTCAGTTCTTCCTTCTTAGTTGTTCTTTCCTTTTCTTCCAGTATTCCTTCATTGTTTCACTGTGCTTCTTTTTCCTGTCTTCAGTCCTCTTTGTGCTCTTTTCCTTCCTCCCTTGGAATCCTTCCATTTGTAAGACTTTCTTCCTGAAAATATTTCTTTCCAATAATTCTTCTTCTCGTATGTTGTTCCTTTCCAGGTCTTTCTTGACTTCTTGAATCCAGGTGGTGGTTGATTTCTTTTCCCAAATGTACCGGTACTCGAAGATTCATTTAGTTAGTTTAGTCTATTGTCATCCATTCTGTAAATGTGTCCAAGAAATAGCAATCTCCTTTTTTCTTATTTTTTCTGATATGTTTTCTATGTTCTGGTAAATTTCATTGTTACTTCTTAATTTCTAAAACTCTGCAATTCATAGAGGACCTAATATTTTTCTTATAATTCTTCTTTGTAATATTTCTAATTTATCAAGCTTGTACTTCAGTGCCAGACATTCCCTGGAATACAGGCATTCTGGTTTCACTACTGTGTTGTAGTGCTTTATTTTAAGTTCTGTTGATAAGCACTTTTTGTTGTAATTATTCTTAGTTATGCCGTAAGCTCTTTCCATCTTTTGTATCCTCTCTTTATCGTTATTTATTTAACGCTTTTAACAGTTTAACAGGAATCTCATCTATTCCCATTGCTTTTCTATTTTTCATCTCCTTCAGTGATGCTTCAATCTCTCTTCTCAGTATGGTTTCCTCTTTATCATCCCCTTTAACCAAATCTTCCTCCTCTAATTGAAGTTCTTCTTCATTTAGTCGGTTGTCCCGATCATATAGCCATTCTATGTATTCTTCCCATCTTTTTCATTATTTCTTGGGGTTCATACATCATTGTGCCATCTGTAGCCTGTATTTCCTTATTGTTGTTGTTCGTGCGGCTGTGAGCTTGCATCCGGGAGATAGTAGGTTCGAATCCCACTATCGGCAGCCCTGAAGATGGTTTTCCGTGGTTTCCCATTTTCACACCAGGCAAATGCTGGGGCTGTACCTTAATTAAGGCCACGGACGATTCCTTCCAACTCCTAGGCCTTTCCTATCCCATCGTCGCCATAAGACCTATCTGTGTCGGTGTGACGTAAAGCCCCTAGCAAAAAAATATTGTTGTTGTTCCTTCTCTTTTCTTTGAATACTATATTTGTTGCTTCTTTGTACATCAAGTCATATTTCCCTTCTTTCTCCATTTGCTCTATCTCATCACACTTTTCTGACAACCATTTCTTCTTTGCTTTTTCTGTTTCTCTTCTTAATTCATTATATAACTTCCTGTAGTTACGCTTTCCTTCTTCTGTACTTTGTATTTAATGTTTTCCATTTCCTGCATTCCTCCATTTTTCTTATCATTTCTGATGTTATCCATTCCTTCTTTGTCCTTTTCCTCTCCTTGACGCCAAGTGTTTTCTTAGCTGCTTCTTTTATCCCATTTTTAAAAGTTTCCCATCTCCTTTCTACATTTTCTGTTTCATTTCCTGGTGTATTATTGTTATGATACTCATCCTCTAGTTCTCTGCACTTGTCTTTGTTTTTCAATTTCTCAATATTAATTTCTTCTCTCTTCTTTCCTTTCCACGTTATTTCCAATTTAATTAGTACCTCTGCTACAACTAATATATGGTCAGAATAAATGTCTACTCCTGGGTAACATTTAGCATTCTTTAGGCAGTTTCTGTACCACTGTTGTATCATAATATAATCAGTTTGATATTTCTTGTCATCTAATCAAGATATCCAAGTATACCTTCTCCTTTTGTGGTTATACACAATGTTTTTCCAACCACCATGCAATTTTCATTACAGAATTCAATCAACCTTTCTCCCCTCTCATTTCTGTCTCCCAATCCAAATTTACCAATGGTCTTACCATCTGATCCTTCACCAACAACCACATTCCAATCACCCATTACAACAATACATGCATTCTTTTCCACTTTCTCGATGAGTTCATCTATCTTCTCATAACACTCTTCTACCTCATCATGTCCGACTCGTTGGCTGAACGGTCAGCGTACTGGCCTTCGGTTCAGAGGGTCCCGGGTTCGATTCCCGGCCGGGTCGGGGATTTTAACCTTAATTGGTTAATTCCTACAGCACGGGGGCTGGGTGTATGTGTTGTCTTCATCATCATTTCATCCTCATCACGACGCGCAGGTCACCTACGGGTGTCAAATAGAAAGACCTGCACCTGGCGAGCCGAACCCGTCCTGGGATATCCCGGCACTGAAAGCCATACGACATTTTATTACCTCATCATCAGTATGATTACAGGCGGCATACTGTATAAACTTGAATGATCATTCTTTTCTTTTCCCTTTCAGTCTTATCATCGTAATCCTTCCATTAATATATTCAACCTTCATAACTTTGTTCTTCAGTTGTTTTCCAATCAGTATTCCAACTCCATACAGTCCATTTTTATCTTCACCCGAATAGTTCATTAGTGAATAGTGAATTCATTCATCTCACTTCACACATTCCAAGTATATCCAAATTATTTCTCTTCCTCTCATATTTAGCATTTTCTAATTTTCTTTCTTGTAAAAGGGTTAGAACATTCCATGTTTCTATCCATAATAATTCTTCTTCTCCTTCCTTCCTTCCTTCCTTCCTTCCTTCCTTCCTTCCTTCCTTCCTTCCTTCCTTCCTTCCTTCCTTCCTTCCATATGGATCTCTGGGAGGTGTATACAACAAGGTTTTTAAAGTACGGACAAAGAAGTCCATCTCATGAACGTCATGGGACATACTGCCATTGGTTGTTTCCCGTTGCCTTCCACTGTCCTCCACATCCTGTCGGCTCGCTGACCCAGATTCCCACTGGAGTTGGTACCCAACCTTCCACTGGGTTGTTCAGCTTAACAGGGGCACCACGTGTAGGTAGAATTGTGGAAAAAATGGAAATGGCGTATCGCTTTTAGTGCCGGGAGTGTCTGAGGATAAGTTTGGCTTGCCAGATGCAGGTCTGTTGGTTTGACGGCCGTAGGCGACCTGCGCATCGTAATGAGAATGAAGTGATGATGAAGACGACATATACTCCCAGCCCCCGTGCCAGTGTAATTAACCAATTATGGTTAAAATTTCTGACCCTGCCAGGAATCAAACCCGGGACCCCTGTGACCAAAGGCTTGTGCGCTAACCATTTAGCTATGGAGCCGGACAGAATTGTGGTGAATTAGGGTGAGAGAGGCTAAGAGAACTCTCTTGTTGAGTTCTTATATTCACATCTCACCCCCATTTATTAGCCAGAGTCACAAGGTTGAATTAGTGACTCCCCCAGGTCATCTCCTGGAAATTTTCCCCAATGTGCATAGCTTAACATATACCATAAGCTAAATAAATAACAACTTCCAATAATATTATTCTAAAGACGATAAAATGTATTTCCATTACTTGCAATACAGAGACATACCAAGTGTGAAGATTCAACTTACCTAAAGAGTTCATTTCCACAACTGCTGCAGTTGTAGACCCCAGGGAGGAAATGTTTATTGTAAATGCCAGAGCCTGGCTGTAAAATACAGAATCTTCATGAAACACATATTATTTTGTTAATCTGAGTTCTGTCACTAACCTTTGCAAATTATTTTATAAATTCACAATATTCTTAAGATGGGCTGCAATGAGTAAGTTGATATAATTATCCATTTTACAGCTAATGGAAGATGAAATACAGTGGGCACCCTCTTAATCAGCCAACCCAGTGAATAATGTTCATTCCAGTTTCGCACAGTTATGAGCACCCACGCTGTCTTCCACTCTGACCCCTCATGATTGGATGCAACTTGTTTAATTCATTGCTTATTGCTTAGAAGAGCAGATGCCATTTTTAGTCAGTTTTCTGATTTATTCCAGGCAGGAAGCAGGTTTACTCTTGTAGTGATTGTAAAATGAGTGCCGAGAAAAGAAAACAGAACATTTTAACAATCCAGCACAAACTTAGTGTGTGTGAATCTGTGTGATTAATGAATTATGAGTTGGAGACGTACAATGAACTATTGGCATTGGAATTGAAAATTTCTCCAGGACTACTTAGTATCATGGCAGACAATCACATTGTTACGTAAGCAAAGCAAAGCAAAGTCATCCCTGTACAGGCCATGAAGGCCCTTGAGGGATGGAAGATAAAGGCTTCCACTATCCTTAACCTCGACACTTAGCTCTATGCCCAGCTGTCTTTGCCCCCAGTGGAATAAATTTTTGATGTAAGCCTCCGTGGCTCAGGCGGCAGCGTGCCGACCTCCCATCACTGGGTTCCATGGTTCAAATCCCATCACTCCATGTGAAATTTGTGCTGGACAAAGTGGAGAAGGGACACGTTTTTCTCTGGGTACTGTGGTTTTCTCTGTCATTTTTTATTACAGCAACACTCTCCAATATAATTTCATTTCATCTGTCAGTCATTAATCATTGCCCCAGAGGAGTGTGACAGACTTTGGCAGCTGGCACAATGCTTATCCTCACTGCTAGATGGGGCTTCATTCATTCCATTTCTGACCTGGTCGAATGACTGGAAACGGGCTGTGGAATTTTTACATTCATTTTTGGTGTAGGCTAAGTGAACCTCAGGGCCATGTGCACCTCTGGAAACATTGATATGTATGTACTGTATTCTTGCATTACTTTTTCATGTTGAAATAATTGTAATAGGCCTACTGTAGATAACTAAAATTAAATAAAATTTATAAAGCTATGTTTCAAAAATATTGTTTAAAACATAGTGTAAAATCTTAAAGTACAGCACTGTTAATTACTAGATGGGCCCTTTATTTTAATATTGTTGGTTTAACTGGCCATATCATTATCTGACCAAGCAAGGGTCTGATCCCAAGGAGGGTGGTTAAAAGGGTGTCCACAGTAAATGTAAACTATATTAGTTTCCAAATGGATATGAAAACCTTCAGTAATCATCTATGGATGCAAACAATAAAATGTAATAAATAACTATATCTGAATTAGATCAATGTGTTCATTGAAAACTCACTCTTTCTGTGCCAGATTTCCGGCACACTTTGTATGCCTCAGGAGAAAGCTGTTTAGCCCATTCTGCATCTGTTAAATTTAAATTATCTGGAAAACACAGAAAGGAGACATAGTAAGTGCTTATTTTAGCAACATTTTGTATCTAAGCTTGGAATGAGTGGATACTGGTAAAAGACAATGACTACTACTACTACTACTACTACTACTACTACTACTACTACTACTACTACTACTACTACTACTACTACTACTGTCTTCTTGACTCTTCCCTTTGACAGCTTCTATCTGAATCTTCCATTTCTATCAATACATTGAACATAGTGTAAAACCTTAAAGTACAGTACGGTACTGTAAATTGCTAGATGGGTCCTATATTTTAATATTGTTGGTTTAACTGGCCATATCATTATCTGACCAAGCAAGGGTCTGATCCCAAGGAGGGTGGTTAAAAGGGTGTTCACAGTAAATGTAAACTACTTTAGTTTCCAAATAGATATGAAAACCTTCAGTAATCATCTATGGATGCAAACATTACCAGTGCAGCCACCACAAGTGAGCATAATCAGATGTAGAATTAGAAGCAGCTCTGTGATTGTTGTTGCTTTATGCATAGGGTTTAGTCCATGGTTTTCAATAGCCTTGTGTATTAAGACTGATTAATAGTCTGTGTTAAAGCAGTGTCTGTACTGATATATTACTTTCTTCTTCTTCTTCTTCTTCTTCTTCCACTCTTCCCACACCTGTGGAGTCGCAGGTGCAAACTGTGTCACACAAGTGGATTTGGTCCTGTTTCAAGGCTGGATGCCCATCCTTATATGGAAGGATGTAATCACTATTGAATGTTTCTGTGGTGGTTGGTAGTATAGTGTGTTGTCTGAATATGAAGAGGAAAGTGTTGGTACAAACACAAACACCCAGTCCCTGAGCCAGAAGAATTACTCATACACGATTAAAATCCTCGACTAGCCAGGAATCAAACCTGGGACTCTCTGACCCGAAGGCCTCAACGCTGACCATTCAGCCAATGAGTCGGACAGTGTCCATATTGGTATGTGTCTTAATAAATAATTGCATTTAGGAATGTGAATGAAGCAGCTCTGGCTTATTTAGTAACAGTAGTACAGCCTCAGCTGCCACATCCAGGCATTTTAATTTGATGCTATTTAGGCTGCCTGCATCATTATACGACTTGGGGTGGCACATGGACTTTCTTCACCCTTTAAAAATTCAACTGGGTTTGAGGCCAAGGCCTTGGAATCCACAGGTGACACTCTACCACTAATCCACAGAGGGAATAATAATAATAATAATAATAATAATAATAATAATAATAATAATAATAATAATAATAATAATAATAATAATACCGGGCGAGTTGGCCGTGCGCGTAGAGGCGCGCGGCTGTGAGCTTGCATCCGGGAGATAGTAGGTTCGAATCCCACTATCGGCAGTCCTGAAAATGGTTTTCCGTGGTTTCCCATTTTCACACCAGGCAAATGCTGGGGCTGTACCTTAATTAAGGCCACGGTCGCTTCCTTCCAACTCCTAGGCCTTTCCTATCCCATCGTCGCCATAAGACCTATCTGTGTCGGTGCGACGTAAAGCCCCTAGCAAAAAAAATAATAATAATAATAATAATAAAAAATAATGAAAAATTAAACAAAATCCCTAAACACCATGTCAAGCTTCTTTTGGGTGACTTCAATGCCCAACTAGGTCGTGAACAGAAGTACAAGAAAGTTATAGGAAATTACCCTGCTCACAAAAGAACCAATCCCAACGGCAAAAGACTGGTGTCCATTTGCGAAAATCACAACCTGCAGGTCATGTCGACCCACTTTCGCCATCTACCCAGAAAGCAAATGACTTGGCGTTCTCCCGTCCAAGCTCTCGGAGAGTTCCAAATTGATCATGTTGCAATCTCCAGGAGAAACAGCCCTGAGATTATGAATGTCAAGATAAAGAAAGGCATCAATGTGGCCTCAGATCGTTATATGTCCCTTATCAAATTCAAACCAATTCCCGCAAACACAAGGAAGACAACCAAACAGATCACACGCTTCGACAATGATAAACTTCGGCAAAGGGTCGAGGAGTTCCAGGAGAAGGCTAGACCAAATGACTGTGACTTTAACAATGCCAAAAGTCTCCTTGTTGAGGCCGCCAAAGACGTTGCAGAAATCAAGAGAAGCGAAAAGCATGCCTGGTGGAATAGTACCTGCGAATCAGTCCTCCAGGAAAGACTCAGTGCGTGGAAACAGTACTACTCTACGAAATCAGAAAATGATTGGGAAACCTACAAAACCCAACGTGCCCAAGCAGCTAGGGTATTCAGAACTGAGAAACGTACATACGAAAAATCTCTCATTGAAAAGATAGAACAAAACTTTAGGAAGAATGAAAGCAGAGAGTACTACAGAGCCTTCAAACGCAAACTCACTGGCTATAAACCACCATCTCTATGCTTTGAGCGAAAGAACGGCACACTGGTGACGTCGAATGAAGAATTTTGCAGCATTCTGGCAGATTACTTCAAGAATTTACTTAATTGCTGTAAACCGCAAATCCCCATTGAGACCAAGGAACCCTTACTCAGGTACCCAGATTCCAGACCACCCGACAGAGATGAAATCAAGCGCCACATTGCCCATCTCAAAAATAACAAAGCGCCGGGGGAAGACTCAGTAGTAGCAGAACTATGGAAATATGCCCCAGAGGAATCACTTGATATCTTGCAAAAGCAAATAGAAGAAATTTGGAACAAGGAGACCCTACCCGAAGATTGGAAAATAGCTTTGATCCATCCACTACACAAAAAAGGCAGCATGAAGAACATCAACAACTACAGAGGAATATCTTTGCTACCCGTGACTTACAAAATTCCATCACTTGCCATCCTGGAGCGTTTGGAAGCAGAAGTCGAACATCAAATAGGTGAATACCAAGGAGGGTTCAGAAAAGGTCGCTCAACAGCTGAACAGATCCAAAATCTCAAAACGATCATCAGATATTGTACACTAAGGTCCAAGCAGTATGTGTCTGTCTTTGTGGACTTTAAGAAAGCGTACGACTCCATTGACCGGGAAGTCCTGCTAAACATCTTAAATGAATTTGGAGTTGATTTGAAACTGCTGGCATTAATTAGAGCCACCCTGACCGATACAAAATCCAAGGTGAAGTTCCACGGATGTCTCTCGCATTCCTTTGACATCAAAACAGGAGTCCGACAAGGTGATGGGCTATCCCCGATACTCTTCAACTGTGTTCTTGAAAAGATCATCAGAACCTGGCGGGTGAGATTACAGGAAACCAACTACAGTCCATTGAGAATAGGAACCAAATCCAAGGGGATCGCAACAGACTGCTTAGCATTTGCCGATGATATTGCTGTTCTCAAATGACATAGAAACCGCTATAGCTCAAGTTGAAATTTTAAAGGAAATTGCCAAACAAACTGGTTTGCAGATATCGTTTGAGAAAACAGAAGTAATGACTAACATCAAAGAGGCTCCACCAAAACTCCATACAAAATACGGGGACATCACCCGAGTAGACAAATTCAAATACCTGGGTGAGATCATCATGAAAAATGGACTGGACAAAGAAGCACTTCAGGAGCGAGTACGCAAACTGGAAATAGCCTACCAAACATCCTGCACAATCTACAACAAAAAATGCCTTTCCCAAAACACCAAGATACGTCACTATGAAACAGTTCTGAAGCCAGTAGTTCTATATGCAGCCGAAACCCTGTCTCTAAATGCCAACAAAGGACTCCTTGAAGAACTGGAGAAAAGAGAACGCAAAATTGTGAGAGGAATCTTGGGATCAAAGTACAGACATGGAATCCATCAAAAGAGATCCAACAAGGAAGTCTACAGCAAAATAGAGAAAATTATCGACACAATCAGAAAAAGACAGGCACGATTTTACGGTCATCTGAAAAGAATGGACGGAAGAAAATTAACTAAGGAAATCTTTCACTTTTTTGATTCAAACCCCAAAACCACAATTCCCTGGTTTAGAAATACCAAAGAAGACCTGCAAATGCTACATATCTCAGCTGAAGACGCCCTTAACAGAGATCTCTTCTGCAAGAAAATATTGACGAACGGGCTAAACCGAGACGAGCAACCGAAGAGAAGACACGGTGCCCCTTGGACACAGGAGCATAAGCAGGCCCACTCACAAAGAATGAGGGAAATTTGGGCTCTAAAGAAGGCCAAGTTCAGTGTCAAATGCAACAAGACTTAACATGGTCTTTGATGGCCCCAGCGAATTATATATATATATTATAATAATAATAATAATAATAATAATAATAATAATAATAATAATAATAATAATAATAATAATAATATTCCATTTTTAACATACTAAAATAACATGGTCAGGTTTCTCAATAATTTAATTAATTAATAAATTTTGCTGCTGCAACCCATCTAGAGCCATCAGTAATATTTAAAAAACTTAAAATAGCAATTGGTATAATGGGGTTATACCGTTTAGAATGAAAAACAATTATGTGATCAGTGTTGGGGTAACACATTTTTTATCTATTTTATGGAAAGCTGAAAAAATCAAATTCATTGCCAAAATAATGACAAGTTATAATAAAACATAATTTAATTTTTACAGCCTCCGTGGCTCAGGTGGCAACGCGCCGGCCTCTCACCGCTGGATACCGTGGCTCAAATCTAGGTCACTCCATGTGAGATTCGTTCTGGACAAAGCCGAGGCAGGATAGGTTTTTCTCCAGGTACTCCAATTTTCCCTGTCATATTTAATTCCAGCAACACTCTCCATTAACATTTTGTCTATCAGTCATTTATCATTGCCCCAGAGGAGTGCGACAGGCTTTGACAGCCGGCACATTTCCTATCTTCGCCGCTAGATAGGGGCTTCATTTATTCCATTCCTGACCCGGTCGAATGACTGGAAACAGGCTGTGGATTTTCACTAATTTTTACAGTTCAATATTATAATTCCTGGGAAAGTTACACTAAAAAATCCAAGAAAATTGATCGGTATTTCCCCACATGTATTGTAAACAATGATTGTATTTCAGGTTCTCCAAGTGCTTTCATCATGTTCACACTGAGCTCATCCAGTCCAGCAGACTTGTTTGTCATTTTACATATTGCTGTCTCCACTTCCAGCCAAGTCAAACTTTCTGCGTTGTTGTTTATAGGGTTTGGAGAGTCATCTAGTGTGTTGTCATTTGTATTACACTTCAGTAGGTGATTTAAATATCTACTGAACTCCTGTAATATTTCATTTTCATTTTTAGTTACTTCTCCAATATTACATATTAAACAAAAAATATTGATATTTTTGTAGGCAAAAAAAAAAAAAATCCAGCAATTGAATTTATTTTCTAGATTATTTCAGGTTAGTAAATTAATTTATTGTGTCATATACTTCCTGCTGCTCCTTATGCACTTGTTGACTGTACCTATCTCAGTGGCAAATAGAAAGTATAACTTCAATAAATTAAAACTAATAAAAACATATCTGTGCTCTATAATAGATATAGCCCTGCATGGATATCCACAAAGTTAGTGTCTTGGCAGATGCAAACTGTATGACAGTGTGGATAATTTCACTGATAATTTCTAAATAATGTTTATTGATTTTCACTCAGGTATACTCTTATTTTTGTTTGTGGTTAGGCAACCCTTGACACTGATATGGGAGAATGGTAATATATAAAGAGTCTTGAGACCATAAAGCCCTAAATCTGATTTAAGCCTAACTGGCTCCTACCACAATTAGTAGAAGGAAGGAACAAAGATTCCATAAGGGAACCACTTAAAATGTTGGTAGGTGTAGCAAGAAGAAATCTCTCAAAAACTTCTGACTATAGGGGTCTGATGCCAGGTATCGGGCCTGTTGTATCATGTTAACAGATCTACCCATTTCAATACCTTGGGTGTAATATAGTTAAATATTTACAATATCCATGGATAACCACTCGTAGATGCGGATAATATTTTGTATATCTACACAGTATTCTAATAATAAGCCTGATTGAGAGCTTTAACAAGCATCTCAACTCAGAATGAAATTGTCAGAAACTTGGATCTCTCTGCAAAGCCAGGGATGGAAAATTTGTGTGAGAAGATAAACTAATCAAAAACATTAATGAAGTGAAACTGTTAACTTTTTAGTGTGACTTGATAATTAATGTGAAGTTTTGAAAGTATTACCTTGCAGCTGTTAAAAACGTACATGGTGTAGTAGGATCATGAACATTGCTTTATAGTCTCCAAATTGTTTGTTTGTAAGTCACTTAAATTATTTAAGTTTCAATGCTAAAGAGACCCAAAACCTTGAGAAACTGGATAAACGCCACCAATATCAAAAGCGAAGCTACAGTATGTAAACTTACTTGGACCAGGCCTGATTACACCTAAAATCTCTGATCTATAGACATCTGAAATGCTGAAAACCCAAATCCATTCTGTAATTTTGAACTTAGATGCACCCTAAAATATATCCCTGAATTAGAATATTCTAAATATGAATTTTCTTTAAAATACACTGGTAGTTTTCCTGTTTTAAGAAGCCAAAAAAGAACAAAAAGAAAACAAATGCAGAAAGACAAATGAGACCTTAATAATTTGATTGATATGTATCGTACCTTTTAGTATGTCCTCTTTGCTTGTCAAATCAGCCCCCTGGAATAAGACATACTATTTTAGATGGTAATAACAAATTATCCCAACTGGAACATGGTTCCAATGTATGGGATCATAACCAGGATTACTTGATTTGAGAACCAAAAAAGATCCAGAGGAAAGCAGTGATTTCTGACAAAAATACAAAAGAGAGATGAAATTTATTACCTGTAAAAGAGTAGTGTTATGAGAAAATATTGGAAACTTTGGGAGTAAGGAGTCAAGCTGCTTGACTAAGCAGTATGTTCTGAGCTATCAGTTGAGAAATGGTGTGGAATGACAGTAGACGAATAAGCTTGAGCAGAACTTTTTAAAGGTAGGAAAGATCGTAATGTGAAGTTAAAGTTGGAATTAAAAGAACAAATTGGGGAAAATATTAATTTCTAGGAAGAGGAATTAGGGAATGGAATAATTTATCAAGGGAAATGTTCGATAAATTTCCAAATTCTTTGAAATTATTTAAGGAAAGACTAGGTAAACAATTAATAATAATAATGTTATTTGTTTTACGTCCCACTAACTACTCTTTTACGGTTTTCAGAGACGCCGAGGTGCCGGAATTTAGTCCCACAGGAGTTCTTTTACGTGCCAGTAAATCTACCGACACGAGGCTGACGTATTTGAGCACCTTCAAATACCACCGGACTGAGCCAGGATCGAACCTGCCAAGTTGGAGTCAGAAGGCCAGCGCCTTAACCGTCTGAGCCTCTCAGCCCGGCAGGTAAACAATTGATAGAGAATCTGCCACCTTGGCAACAGTACTAAATGCAGATAAAATATGGTCGGTCGATAATGTCCAGGTAAGGGAGGTACCTTAACCAGGGTTGCAGTGGTAACAGAAATAGATTTCACACAGACTTGTGAAATGACAAATTTAAGATGAATGAGCATGTAACGAGCTTCTTAGAAGGGCTGTTTGCCAATTAAGAAAGGAAAATAACTGCATTAAATTAGTTGTACGTATTTAAATGTCTCAATATACCACTGCATATTTTAAGGAAATGCAAATACAGATTGGCAAGAAAACTGTACACCACAGCTATAGCAAAATATTTGAATTATTTTGCTGTGTTAGCTTAACTCAAGAGTTGGTCAGTTACTTAAAATAATTTTATCAGCAGAAATTGGTTTCCATAATTATGACATATTTGCCACTAGCAGTGTCAATATCTTGCTAATTTTCTAGATTATCTGGTAAATAATAATAACTACAACGATAATACAATAATAGCAAAACAATGAAGGAACGAAGGGATTGAATTCACATGAAAGTTCGGTCTCAACTAAGCTGGCCTATACTGTAGTTCTACATAACATAAAATAACATAATGCCATGATGATACTTTATATCAATAGCAGCTCGGTCTAAAGGGCAGGAGGCACAAGCCCCTCCAGCTAAGTAACTGTTATTACATGGTTTTACAAGTACAGATAATTTGAATGATGATATTAGGCACACCATGCAGCTAGTGCGTCAGTGTTTTCATCAGACGCGTACTTCGCCTCCTCTGGCAGGCTTCTCGCTGGCCAGTCCCCTTCCCTGTTGACTCTTTCTTTGGTAATTTTCATTAGAACCTGAATAGAACTAATTTTTAACATGCACAGAATGGGAGATTGGGTCATTGCTGATGTCAGCCCACTACGATCCAAAAATACACAAAAACTTATCACGCCAAGTCGAATATCCATTTCATATTCACATTCCAAGCCTATCGTCTGCGGTCTGACAAGTGTGCTCTACTGGCTAATGAAACTGGTCAATATCCTATTTTATAATATTTAGTGTGGTGTCATTAAAATTAAATCTATAGTGTGCAGTGTGCAGATAAATAGAATCCCTATAAAGAGTCGCTTAAGGTATATCACATATGTACTCATAGGTACGATTAACCTGTAGGCTATGTACAATGAATTCTGTGAGTAATGTTCTAAGTAGACCTTTTTCATAACTGTTGTGTTAGTACGTATATCACACTCTCACACTGTATTCAGAAGTAAAGTAAGGGTGTATTCTGCCGGAAGGCAGGTCCGAACCTCCGCAGAGGTGTGCCTGAGCTGGAGTTTACGTACGCTAGGGTGGCCAGTTCCTTTCCGCTCCTCCATTCCCTTCCCCCACCCCCACCAACAGCACGTGGTAACCCATCCAAATCTTGACCATGCCTAATGTTGCTTAACTTTGGAGATCTCACAGGATCCGGTGTTTCAATACGACTATGGCCGTTGGCATTCAGAAGTAAGATATATTATTATTGTCATCATTCATATTATTAATTTAATTCATATTTCATTTGTATATTTATTCTTAATGTTTTAAGCTGGAAGGTCTTCATATGTAATATGAGTAATTTGTTTTGTACAAGCGGATGGGAAAACAGTGCTATTTGCAACTCGGAAAGTTTCTGTGAGTCACGTGGAACAGCCCAGAGCCGATGACATGGCCTAGTTGTTATTGTCTTGGGACACCGAAGTGGTTCAGGACATGGTCTTGGTATGGCGTGACTGGATGGCCAGGATCAATCTAGACGTACAATGTGAGAGCAGGGGGAAGCTGACGTCTATTTAGGCATGTGAAAAAATGACAGAGAAGCTTGTCTGAAAACGTTGGTGGAACATGGTTGACTTAAAACTTTGGCGGAACGTTGTTGACTTGAAATTTTTATGGAATGCGAAATGCGGTACTGGTCTACAAACTGTGGAGTGCTTAGGCACTCGGGAATTGTATCACTTGTAGCGGCTTAGTGTCTTAAATGTTGGTGAAAGTTATGAGTTATGTCAGACTTCCCATAATTTATGTTCTGGAACAACAAGCAACAAAGCATTGCAACAAATTGGTATTTTCCAATTTCTGAAGAAATTTGTTCCCTACACACATTCAACATACAGTCCAAACAAAAAAGGGCTATTTCAGACTTCATAAAGTGTGTAACACAACAACATGAAGAAATAGATATGAGAGGGGATCAAATATAAACATGATTTTATTTTTTATTTAAATTCATTTATTGAAAAACATAAGGCAATTACAATTTATTTTTCCACATAGTTTCCTGCTTTGGAAATGCATTTGTCCCAGCGTATGAGCAGCTTTTTGATGCCCTCACCATAAAAAGAAGAGGGTCGTGTCACCAGCCAGTTGCGCACGAAGTCATCCACACTCTCGTCATCTTCAAATCATTGCCCTTCTAGAGCTTCTTTAAGCGGTCCGAACAAATGGAAATCACAGGGCGATAAGTCTGGGCTCTAATGAGGATGATCAAGTGTAGTCCAGTGCATTTCCTGTAACTTGGAGACAGTTAGAGCTGAAGTATGGAGCAGCGTGTTGTCGAATTGGTTGGTCACGTCTTTTGCGGTGATATCCAACCCTCGCCTTGTTCAACAGCTCGCAGTAGTAAGCAACATTGATTGTGTATCTCTCATGCAAAATATCAATCAGCAAAATGCCTCGCCGATCGAAAAAAAACGGTTGCAAGAACCTTGCCAGCTGAAGTCGAGTCTTGGCTTTCACTGGTGCTGCCTCCCCTTTCCTCCTCCACTCCTTACACACACATGTCCTTGACAATGTTTGATCACCCAACTGTGCAGTCAATCTCTGGCAAATTTCCGCCGCTATAACTCCTTCACAAGCAAGATATTTTATAATTATGCGTTGCGCAGTGGAGGGGTGCACCTGTTGCTCCAACATCGTGAGCGTTACTAATGAAATGGCAGGAAATATCTAACAGCATGCTCTCCCCACTCCTAATGGTCCCGCCTAAGCATAGCAGAAGCGCGGGGCCAGGAACAAAAATCCTGTTTATATTTGAAAGACCTTCGTACAATTGCATGTGATTTCACAGCTTACAATAATTCTGGTAAAAGACATAGAGTAAGTGATACAAGGTCCATTGCAGCAAAAGCAGTCTGTGAAGTTGTAATGAACAAGGTGCATGATAGGTTTGTATTTACTGGGTATATTGAAGCTGCAACATTATTGTACTCCAATTCATTTGAAAATTTCTCTACTAACTTTCAAGAACGTACTAAATTCTACTATGTTACATTATCCAATGTTGCAGAAAGAAAGGCTAAAGGCGGAATTAGAAGAGATTTATAAACTGACAGATTTCAGGCAAGTCAATGGAGCTCTACCACTCCTCGCTTTTATTTTAGAAAATAATTTCAAATAAACTTTCAAAGAAATTCTAAACTTTCTCAGGATAATTGTGACAACACCCATGTTCACAGCCAAAGCAGAGTGCTGTTTCTCGATACTGGCTCGTGTTAAGCCATTTGTACAAATAGAGTGACAGAAGAATGGCTCTCTGTTTTGGCAATGATTTCTATTGCAGAAGACCCCATGTATGATGTGCCAGACTTTGACGATAAAGTCATTTTTAAGTTTGCAGACTTATGGCATAGAAGAATGGAATTTGTGTTTAAATAAAGGAATAACACCGCCATCGTTGAACAGTGCACAGGCCCTATTGTAGGATGCGCAGACTGTATTTCATTCATCCTGGTAACAGGCAATAGACTCAGTAGTTGGCCTGTCAGTAGGAACAGTAATTTGAATGGACTATTAGATTACCCGGCCAACTAACAGTAGTTTATTCGATAATATATATAGTGCTGTGAGATAGACTTCAGTGACAGTAGGTACATTTAAACAGTTCAAGATACTTGAGTGAGTAAGAATCTGGATCGCCGCCTTCTTCGAATGGACACCAGCATTTCATTCCACATTTTCTCTTAAAACGAAGAAGACAGTGAAGTAGGCGATTAATTATCAAGTATTTAACCCTATATAATACGTATTGGATATGCATTTTGTTTACTTATGTGTGTTTAGTAAGACCATAAATTTGTGAAAAAGTTGTGCCCCTCTGCCAGCCCCCCTCAGCAGCCACTGCTACTTTATATGAACAATTACTTTCAAACAGCAGTAAAATTCAACACTCAAAGTCAGAATGGCTTCCAAAGAGTCTTTTATCTTCCATTTTCTTGCAACTGATGCTGTCTAATTCTTGTGTCATCTGCCATCATATGCTTCAGCAACCATTTTTGTACATAAGGCGTTGGAACCCACAAAACCCGTGGCCCTAATAAGTTGATGAATATCAAATTAGGCACATTTTCAATCGAAAGATGATTTCTGGGTGATGTTATGATTACATTCAAAGTTCTAAATACCCTTTCACAGTGAACGCTAGTTATTGGCAATATTGATATAGCCAGCATCACTTTATCCAAATTATCTTTAACGCCTCTACCATTACTGTGTATGAAATCCCTAAAGTCTTCATGAACCATGTCAAATGACATGCAGAACCTTTTACATAGTTGTGCAAATTTGTTCTCTCCCCCAAGCCATCTACTGGCCATTTAGAAGGTTCCATTACTTGATTTGTTCAATCAGTGCTTTGAACTCTGATGCATTGGCAGCATCACCTTAAGAATTACAGTTGGAGGAAATTATCAGCAATCTGTATTTCAAATTCTCAGGCAGACTCTGAAGAAATATATCCCAGATTTATTTTCACCACAGAAGGAGAAATTTTTTTATCGGGACATCACAAAAATTTCCATTGTGTATGGCAATTTCAGCTTCCCTCAAATATTTTACAGGGCATTCTTTCAATAACATGAATGCTTCTATGAATTATTCTATAGACATCAGTCAGACTAGTAGAATCTTTCTGCAATAATAAATTAATTATTTTAACTTTTTAAAAAACCACCAGTTATTAGTGCTAGATTAAACACAAACTAGTGTAAACATACACATGGACAGGGACCTTTATGCATTGATGCTCTTTAGAACTGTTATTGTGATCATATGATGCCATTAGGAAACGTTCATACAGACTTTTGTAACTCTTTAGGTTGCTTCCGCAGCTCTGTGAGATGAAGCTACCCAGTGCACAGACAGAATTATCTCTACTTTTGCTATTTGCAGTCTTAAGTCATTCGCCAGTAGCTAGTTTTGACTTTTTGGGTATCTATAGTACAATTAATAGACTTTACATGAAAATCTAAAATGCATTCACTTCAGACACTGAGTTTATGGTATTACCAACACTCAGTTCTATTATGAAAGAGTTGTTTGAAGGGACTGGAATTGGTTCAGGTGTTGAAAAAGAATCAGAGCTCTATATTTCAAAAGAAAGGGCAAACACTGAGGTTACATATTATGGAAGCAAGAAAGGGGAACTGCAAATATCACTGGGGAAGAAAATATTGGATCATAAAAATCCAAGGCACACACAATAATATTAGACAAAGACCTTGGAGATAAGCAGCATTACAACATCTAATTGGTCAACAACTCAGTAAACAATATGCTAAAATCAATAAGATTTTTCATACGATGTAGCAAAAAATTGCATTTCATCTAACAAATACCCTGATTTAATAGATCTACAGGTAGCCAGTGGAGTGAATATGGGTATAGGCCTCCAGAGTCGTACATCAGCCACCAGTATACTTAATTGCATCGTTTCAGAAAGGCAAGGGAAAAAAATGTTATGCAAGGAAATAGTTGCAGCTGATTCTAAATTGTTGGTTATTATAGATGAATCAACAGCAATATCATTAAAAATACTTTTAATAGTATACAGCCATGCATCTTTCAGAGGTGAGGAACCAATAATATTTTTCTTTAAATTGCTATAACTGGAGTCTGTTTCTTCTGACAGTATAGTGAATAGGCCTACACTTCTTACCTATATTTTAGTGGCTTCTCACATGAATTTTTAGCGAAACATTTTACTGATGTAGAGATAATGCAAGTTCTATGATGGGTAAAAATCTGGTTCCCTGAAATTACTGAGTCTGACATATCCTACTATTATCAAGTTCTGCCACGTTTGGAAGTCGGAAGTAATACTCAATATAACACATTCCAGAGATTGACGAAGCATTGTAAGTAAAAATGCAGTAGTTATTAGATATGAAGTTCTTCACTATTGGCCTTTAAAATAATATGGGATATTTAAAACATACAAATGTTATAAAATAAAGAAACTTCAGTCAATTTAAAGGGGAATAGGTTTCAGACTATGTTCCAACTTTCCAAATAGGTTTCAGACTCTATTTTGGTGCATTCTGGCATCACTGCATCCCTGACCGTAACTAATACTGGTGAAGTACTGCAGTATTTACCAATGATAAATGAAAACATTTACAAAAACAAAAGAAAGCTATAAAAGCAACTTGGATTGATAAGATATCTGGGGATATACTAAAGACAATTGGTTGGGATATAGTACCATATCTGAAGTAGGTAATTATTTGAATACTGTTTGTATGGAAGATCCACACCACATTAATGGAGAGCTGCAATAGGTGCTCCTATGTACAAAGGAAAGGGTTATAAAATAGATAATTACAGGCCAATCAGCTTGACATACACTGCCGGCCAAAAGTTCCGGACAAATATATGTACCCGCACAAATATATTTAATGACAACATATTACTGTAACCAAGTTTCAAAGGTTTTCGGGCAATGGCAACAAGTTTATGTTCGATGTTCAGCATTGGAAAAAATGCACCAAATTTAAGTAACACTGGACAAAAACGGCTCAGGCTGCACTTTAATTAAGGCTGCAGCCGCTTCATTCCCACTCCTATCCTGTGGTTGTCATAAGACCTATCTGTGTTGGTGTGATGTAAAACAAATTGTAAAAATAAAAAGAGTTGGGAAGTAATTGAGTAAAAGTAATCGAATTACTTGTAACGATTACATTCTAAGTAATTTTTACTTGTAATTGCTACTTTTTTTTAAATGTAACTTTTACTTGTTATTTACTTCTTGAAATAAAATTGCAATTGTTACATTCTAGTAATTGAAATACATTGCACAGAAGCAGAAATGTGAAAAAATAAATGAGGATGAAGATAACTTCTTCAGTTCTACTACAGCAGAACCAGTAGCTTCACCAGTTCTGGATGAGGTACTTTCTTACCTCTCCAGTACTTCCAAAGACATTCCAACGATGTTCTTATAATTAAACATCGGCATTCCTTCAAGTGCCCCTGTAGGGCATCTTTTCAATAAATGCAGAGATGTACATACTCCCCTACTTAAAACGTCGAGGATTAGCGATTAGAATTTTAAGAACCAATTCCTTTATTTGCCAAGTAAATGGAAAATAGCTGAGCTGAGTAGATCGGACAGTAGAACGCCGGCCTTCTGAGCCCAACTTGGCAGGTTTGATCCTGGCTTAGTCCAATGATATTTGAAGGTGCTCAAATACGTCAGCCTCATGTCAGTGGATTTATTGGCATGTTACAGAACTCCTGTGGGACAAACTTCTGCACTTCGGCATCTCCAAAAACCATAAAAGTAGTTAGTGGGATGTAAAATCAATAACATTATTAAATTTAAAAAATCATTTCAAATTCAAACATTTCAAATGCTAAATGATGAAAAAAGATAATTCCAAAAATTCCATGGTATCATGTTTAGTCTTGCCTCTGTACTAAAAAAAAACCACTTCATTTATTCCTTTTCCTTGTGAAATTTGTATTATTCCAGCCCCAAGCAAAAAAAAAAACAAATTGTGATTTCCTTAAGACTAACATTCTGTAAAGTAATTGTAATTTTAGTGATTACCTATTTAAAAAAAAAAGTAATTTTTAATCGTAATTGAGTAAAATATTTCTCAAGTAACTGTAATTGAGCCCAATTACTCTTACTTTTTTCTTGTACTCTTCCCAATAATAATGATGATTATGATGATTATAATAATAATACATGATTTGAATCTGTAATGAATACAGCACGGGAGTGTGATACATGTACTATCACATTTGCAAAATTACTAACTGGTTTGATAGAAGATATTGTGGGTTTAGGAAAGGTTATCCCAGTGAGGCTCAACTTGTAGGATTCCAGTAAAATGTAGCAGATATTTTTGATTCAGGAGATCAAATCACTACTGGCGTATGTAAGACTTTTGATAAGGTAGATCACCACCAACTAGAGATACCATGGACTTGTGGAACGGCAACTACCAAACTTCCGCTGAATGGCAGAAGAGACTCAATGACAAATACTGCCCGACAATGCCTTCTGTGAAGAAGACGCCGCCACCTGGTTTCAACCTCCCTTGTAGACTATGGTCCGCACTGAACAGGATCCCAAACAAACCACGGGAACTGTGCAGCCTTCCACTAGAAGTGGAACAGAATCTCAACACCTGAGTGTGACTGTGTCGCTACAAAATAGACAGTAAAGCACCTCATCAAAGAATTCAGGCTTTTGCAATTCCAGAGGCTATAGACTATATAAACAATTTGGACATACATATGTAGTGTAGATCTTACAACAATAGATGCTGTATTAAATAAAGGTGGATCATGAGAGACTACTGACAAAAATGAGGGCTATTGGACTACACACTTGAAAAGCTGTGTAGAATATGACATCAAATCAAAATGCCTGCACATAGAGGCTGCAAAATATGGGGCCTGAAGAAAGTTGACAGGAGACGGATCGATGCACTTGAGCTTTGGTGTTGGCGACTGCTGCTGAGAATATCATGACAGCCAGTATTAGTAATATGAAAATCTTGGACCATGCCAAGCCAAAAATCTCCTTGGAAAAGCATAGAGTGAAACAAAAGTTATCCTACTTTGGCCACATAATGAGAAGTACCTCCTTGAAACAGGTAGGCATGCCCGAAATGATGATTGGTAAAAGAGGAACTGGAAGGTGAAGATCAAGTTGGTTAGATGGCATCAAAGGAGATACTAGCACGACAATTGCTAGGTTGAAAGAAACTGCTGAGGAGAGAGCTGAATGGAGATGCATATGTACTTGGTCTTC
Organism: Anabrus simplex; assembly: GCF_040414725.1. Lineage (NCBI taxonomy): Eukaryota > Metazoa > Arthropoda > Insecta > Orthoptera > Tettigoniidae > Anabrus > Anabrus simplex. The sequence continues at coordinate 641,362,733 of NC_090265.1, read as the reverse complement.
ATTGTCTCATTGCAGTATGGTATTCTCAGCACCAACTCTGGCTAGCCTTGTGCTGTTGTATTTTGTCAAATATCTTGGTGACAGAGATTAAGTACTTTACTTCAGACTTTCAGGCGTAAATCAAAAGTGTGTGTTAACTCAAGCAAAATTATCAGTCAACCAAGTGATAGAATCGGTGTATAAAGAGGTACAGTATCAAAGTGCTATACCATGTTTCAATGGTGTGTGTCTGCAATTTGTGTTGATACACAAAAATAGTAAAGGGCAATATATCTGTGATGTAATTATTGGTCATCAGGCTCAGTACAAATGGTAGTTCAGTCCTCTCTGTTGTTTCCCACTGCCTTTATTATACAATCACTTTACGTACATAGGAAAAGTCTTCCAGCAGTTTTATTTTTGTGTATTAATGAAGCGCTCAAGCACTGACGCAAGTCAAAATATAGTTAGTTATTTTAAGTTATTTTATAATCAGTAGATATTTTTGGAAAACCTAGGGGCAGTTTTTACCTGTTTAATAATTTTCAGGGGGGTAGGTAAGGCCCATAACGGATGTACCAATAAGCAGCACATGTACACGCCCTATGAAAGAAGAAGAAATTATCATGATCTATTTAAACTGGAGGGATCCATGTGCCTCTCTTGTGGCCATAAAAAGGCAAAGAAAAGATAATTCCTTGGTGAATAATAATTAATTTACCTGTAATATAGTGAAATACATCAGAAGGGCAGCTGTAAAACCCAATGTATGCATGATGCTCTCTCAAAGACAACTGGCAATTAGGTAGTACGTGTAGACTCCCCTTAGTGTACTAGAAACTTCCTATATATCATTTGTGAGATAATAAAAAAGTCCATAAAATGTTAGGAGGAAGTTTCTTCATCAGCTAGTGAAACTAATATCAATTTCCAGTACACCTGGCATGAAACGGTACGCTGATTATTTTCCCCAGCCATCAAAAAAGTAATTGCACAAGCACATCTCATAATATATAGATGGCTCATTATGTAATAAGTACACAAAAAATAGTTCTGCTTGACTGCACACAGGAATACAGTAGGCAGCTCATAGTATAAAAAGAGCCAAATATTCTAATTTCAACACTGAGCAGTGAATTACACTGTATTTCCATTTCCAAGGTCTAATGATATTTCCTGTTCAATCATTTATTGAGAGAGTTCAAAAACTCCAGATTGATGATGTTGCAATGGAATTATTATTATTATTATTATTATTATTATTATTATTATTATTATTATTATTATTATTATTATTATTATTATTACCTCACGCAGCTTCTAACAGGGCATGGATATTTCCAGAAATTCCTGCATAAAGTGGGCAGAGCGAGTGACGCAGCATGCATATACTGTGATGACATTGACAACGTATTTCACACCTTTTTTGTATGCGGCCATTGGACGATTCAGAGAAGATGTGTGGAAACTGAACTAGGAGAATTGACAACAGATAATATTATTTCGGTGATGCTGCGAAACCAGAAATCCTGGGATCGCGTGGCAGTGTACATGAAGAACGTCCTTCGTCAGAAGAAGAAGGATTTGGAAGCATACGAACGTTCGTAAAGGAGAAATGAAGAAAGAAGACGCCTGAAAGACAAAGCATGATATCACCCTGAAGTAATGCGAGAGCGGTTCCGGGGTGATGATACACATCGTGGGAAAATTTTTTTTTTTTTTTGCTAGTTGCTTTACGTCGCACCGACACAGATAGGTCTTATGGCGACGATGGGACAGGGAAGAGCTAGGAGTGGGAAGGAAGCGGCCGTGGCCTTAATTAAGGTACAGCCCCAGCATTTGCCTGGTGTGAAAATGGGAAACCACGGAAAACCATTTTCAGGGCTGCCGACAGTGGGATTCGAACCTACTATCTCCCGAATACTGGATACTGGCCGCACTTAAGCGACTGCAGCTATCGAGCTCGATCATCGTGGGAAAAAGGGTGTGTGGTTTTTAGTGGGTAAGAATCCCACACACTTGTGGAGTGCGGACCCTTCACAAGTGTCTTTTGAAGATTTTCCACAATCCCTCTTTAAAAAAATTCTTCTTTCTTTCTTCGTTATCCCCATTCATAGAGCGCGTTTGAACTTGTTAGTTGGTTTGATGGTTTGTGCCTTCTTATCCTCCCAAAATCTCTTCATGAATGCACTGTGTTGCATCTTGCGTTCTGTCGACCACTTCCTACCAGTTGTCTTTTTTGGTTTCTCCCTAAATTTATGATTGGCTACTTTGGTTCTAAAAGCTCCACGATTTTCCATGATATCGTCTGTAATATTTATTTCTTGGAGGTCCGCCTTAGTTTCTTCTAGCCATTTTATTTTGACCTTCTTTGAGTTGATTACTTTGAATAATCTTTTAGTTAGTCTGTCGCTGTTCATTCTGTAGATATGGCCATAGAAATTAAGGCGCCTTTTCCGTACGGCATTAGTAAACCTAATTACATGTAAATTAGTAAACCTGTCGGTGAAGGAGTAGAGGTCCGCTGTTTTCCTCTTAATCCACATTCCATTTTCTCTCGTAAGACCATAAATTTTCCTGAGAATTTTCCGCTCCTGCTTTTCAATTTCTGTAATTTTAGAGTGACCACCTAAGCATATCGTTTCTGAGGCATATAAAGCTTCGGGCAATACAACTGTCTTGTAGTGTCGTAATTTTGCATTACGCGATATGACTCTTTTGTTGTAGTAATTCCACGTCAGTCTGTATGCCTTATGTAGTTTGGTGTTTCTTTCTACATTGGCACTACTGTCTAATCCTGATGGTAGTATAATTTCTCCAGGTATTTGAAGGAGGGCACCTGTGAAATTGTGCAGTTTTCCATCTCTAGCGGAGTTCTTTTGCTATTTTGACGTAGATTTTCCATGTACTTGGTTTTCTCGTAGGATATCTGGAGGCCTGCCTTTGATGCTATATTGTGTAGTCTCTGTATGGCATACCTTGTTTCATCCTTGGTCTTAGTAATGATTGCGAGATCATCAGCAAATGCTAAACATTTCACATTGACCTTGCTTCCCAAATTTCGGATGTTCACACCCTTGATATCCTTTTCCCACTCTCTAATAACTTTGTCTAGAACTAAGTTAAACAGAATAGGGGAGATGCTGTCACCTTGACAAACGCCCGTACATATTTCAAAAGGCTCAGAGATTTCTCCAAGGAATTTCACTTTAGAGGTCGTACTTGTGAGGGTCTGCTGGATAAGTGCTCTGGTCTTCTTGTCCACTCTGAGTTCTTCTAGAGTATCAATACTGTCTGTCTGTCCACAGAGTCATACGCCTTCTTAAAATCCACAAAGGTGACGATCGTGCTGGCACTTCGGCGAATCCTTAATATCGTCTTCAAGTTCCATATTTGTTCTGCACATGATCGACCTTTCATGAAACCCGCTTGGTACTCGCCAATCAGATGATCTGTCTGTTTTTCTAACCGGTTCAAGAGAGCTTTGGAAAGGATTTTGTATGCGATTGGCAGTAGAGATATGCCTCTATAGTTGTTTGGATCTGCCTTGTCACCTTTCTTGTGCAATGGGTGTATTAATGCACACGTCCAATCCTGTGGAATCATTTCCATTTCCCATATTTCTACTAGGATTGAATGAATTTTGCTTACAAGATCATCTCCAAGTTTACACATCTCTGCAGTGATGCCGTCCTCTCCAGGAGCTTTATTATTTTTAAGCGATCGTATGATCTCTGCTGTTTCCTGTATTGTCGGTGGCTGTGAATCGGGGTTGGGCATGGGCTTTTCAAAGTTCAGTCTTTCCTTTGGAGGATCACAATTGAGGAGGTCTCGGAAGTAGTCAGCTAGAATAGTGCAGTTCTCTTTGGTGTTCGTTTCTAATGTTCCATTTGCTCGACGGAAACATAAAGATGGTGGTTGACAGCTAGATAAATTCTCACGGAAGGTCTTGTAGAAATTCCTGGAGTTGTTTCTAAGGAAATCTTGTTCGATTTCCATGAGTCTATTTTTGTCATAGGCTCGTTTCTCGCTGCGGATTATTTTTGAGGAGATTTTCTGAACTTTTAGGAAGGTCTCCCATCTCTTAGTTGTTTGATGTCCATTCGACTGATTCCATGCTTTCATCCGTTCATCAATGGCTTTATCACAGGTCGTGTTCCACCACCTATGTTTGCGTTTCCTTGGAGGCTGTCCTAATTTCATGGCTGATGTCTGAAGTGTTTTACGAAGGCCTGGCCAGTCCTTGGGGTCCTGCTCTCGTATGTCTTGTAGAGAGGTCGTGGCGTTCTGTCGAAGACATTCTGGATCAACTCTTAGAGATCTTTTGTGTTTAGGTCTGCATCTGTTGGGTTGGAATCTCACTTTGATTTGTGTTAGGTAGTGGTCCAAGTCGACAACTCCCTTCCGTACTCTAACATTTTGGATCTCACACATATTCTTTCTGGAGATTGCGACGTGATCGATCTGGAATTCGCCCAATAACGGGTTTGGTGATTTCCACGTTTTCTTCTTATATGGGGGTCTCGCAAAATGCGTAGACATTAGTTTTAAGACAAAGGTTTTACAGAAGTCTATAAGACATTCTCCATTCTTGTTCGTTCTCCAATGTGCCGAGTGATGATCAACAATCCATTTGTGTTTCCTCTCTCTGCCAACCTGTGCATTAAAATCACCTACTAAGATTTTCACGTGATGCTTTGGAATCTTGCTAGTGGTTTCTTCTAAGAGTTCCCAGAAGGCTTCCACTTTCTCTGGATTTTTCTTATTGTCAGTGTTTGTGGGAGCGTGGGCATTGACCAAGGAGTAAGCTTTATTGCGAGATTTCACAGTAAGTACTGAGATTCTTTCAGATGGGGATGTAAAGTCAAGTACAGAACTGATGATAGTTTTTCGTACCGCAAAAGCTGTTCCAAGTTGTGTTAAGTTCCCATGGATTCTTATGGCAGGTTTACCCTTAAATATCCTGTACTCTTCAGAGTCAAAATGGTTTTCATCCTGGTAGCGCGTTTCCTGGAGTGCTATGATTTGAATATCGAACTAATCCAGGGTGTCCGTTAGCTGTTTAAGCTTGCCTGTTTTCAGTTGGGTGTTGACATTAATTGTACCTAAAAAGGTCTTTTTCTTGGGACGAAGAGATTTTGAGAAGCTCCGACTCTTCTCTGCATGATGCTCCCGATCCCCCAGAATCCGATGATCGGGAGAAACCGGACTAGGTGTGTCCAGAGCCTGGGGTAGTTGCTGTGATAACGTGTTATCCATCATGCCAATGTTGCAAGTTGAAGATAGATGCAGGGGGTGATCATACTGGTATGATCACAAGGTTACAACTCGATGGTTAAGATCGAGAGGTGCCTCTTGGTGTCTTCCGGCTAAATTATCATTTACGATTAATTAGGAGTCCGTGGTTAGAACTTCGGTTGTAAGCCGAAGAGCCAGTTCTTCCGCTCTCTCAGCCGTTGGGAAATATCCTCTTCTGCCGTCGAGACCGTTGACTGCAGTCCTTTTTGCCTCAGTTGATCCGCGGGTGCTTATTTGTATTATTATTATTATTATTATTATTATTATTATTATTATTATTATATTCTAGACTTCTCCACAGGAGGTATGGGTAGTAACGGGGCATGGGATGCATCAAGTGCCTTACAATAATTAAAGTATTTACACATTATAATACAAACATTGATGTACAGGTATATACAAAACTCTAGATCATGGGATCTTCATTCTTGTGAGCGGAACGATCACACAATGTTGCATAATTCTGTAGATGTTCGGTGGAAGACCCAGTTCTTGCAGACTCTTATGAAGTGTGTGTGGAATGAGGCCGTTGACTGACAAAATCACAGGGACTATCCGTACCAGTTTCATTTTCCAGATCCTCTTGATCTCTTCTGCAAGTTCTTTGTACTTGCAGATTTTTTCATGGTACTTCCTGTCAATGTGGTGTAATTGGGGATTGCAATGTCAATAATGAAAGTTGTCCCAGTTTTCTTGTTTACCAGTATGATGTCTGGTCTGTTAATGTTGACTGTTTTGTCTGCCACTACAACAGTGTCCCAATAAAGCTTAATCAGACTATGGTGCTGGCTATTATACCAAACCATATTGCATTTAATAGTTTTATAATCTTAAAATAATATACACATTACACATGATATATTATTTTGTCTAAATATTATTAAATTTGGAAATGTAATAATCAGTCTGGCCTATGCTGACGACTTGGTCTTAATGGCAGATTGTGCCGAAAGCCTGCAGTCTAATATCTTGGAACTTGAAAATACGTGCAAAGAGTATGGTATGAAAATTAGCCTCTCGAAGACTAAATTGATGTCAGTAGGTAAGAAATTCAACAGAATCGAATGTCAGATTGGTGATACAAAACTAGAACAGGTCGATAATTTCAAGTATTTAGGTTGTGTGTTCTCCCAGGATGGTAATATAGTAAGTGAGATTGAATCAAGGTGTCGTAAAGCTAATGCAGTGAGCTCGCAGTTGCGATCAACAGTATTCTGTAAGAAGGAAGTCAGCTCCCAGACGAAACTATCTTTACATCGGTCTGTTTTCAGACCAACTTTGCTTTACGGGAGCAAAAGCTGGGTGGACTCACGATATCTTATTCATAAGTTAGAAGTAACAGACATGAAAGTAGCAAGAATGTTTGCTGGTACAAACAGGTGGGAACAATGGCAGGATGGTACTCAGAATGAGGAGATAAAGGCTAATTTAGGAATGAACTCGATGGATGAAGCTGTACACATAAACCGGCTTCGGTGGTGGGGTCATGTGAGGCGAATGGAGGAGGATAGGTTAGCTAGGAGAATAATGGACTCTGCTATGGAGGGTAAGAGAAGTAGAGATAGACCAAGACGACGATGGTTAGACTTGGTTTCTAACGATTTAAAGATAAGAGGTATAGAACTAAATGAGGCCACAACACTAGTTGCAAATCGAGGATTGTGGCGACGTTTAGTTTAGAGGCTTGCAGACTGAACGCTGATAGGCACAACAATCTATAATGATAATGTATGTATGTATGTATGTATGTATGTATGTATGTATGTATGTATGTATGTATGTATGTATGTATGTATGTATGTATGTATGATATCTTCTTTCATCTAAATATTATTAAACTTACTTTACTAAATCTCTGCTTTAATTATCCTTCATTTAAATAAACTCAATATTCATTTTGCTACTGCGACCTATATTTCTGAAATCCACTTTCATGGTTTATTGTAAATACCACTTGAAGCACTTTCTTTCAAATAGCCAGCTGGGCTGAGTAGCTTGGATGGTAGAGCGCTGGCCTTCTGAGCCCAACTTACCAGGTTTGATCCTGGCTCAGTCTGGTGGTATTTGTAGGTGCTCAAATACGTCAGCCTCGTGTTGGTAGATATTACTGGCATGTAAAAGAACTCCTGTGGGACAATATTCTGACACATCTGAAAACTGTAAAAGTAGTTAGTGGGGGACATACAAACCAATAACATTATTAATTTTATATAGTCTCGGATTGCTTACTTCTCTACTTTCAACTGGGATTAGGATTGCCATATGTCAAAGATTTTATAGAGTAAGAACAACGTCTGGGCCAAAAAGAAAGAAGTCTGATGTATTGCATTTAATTTTGAAGTGTTGAAAAACCGAGTAACTGAAATTTTTCACCATATCTCTAAAAGAGTCAGGTCAGAATATATTCTGCTACTGTATGCGACAGTAGACATATTACCTGCGACTGTCTGGCCGAGAGTCTGGCGGCCGATACCAAACCAGGCAAACTAAGGGAAAACCAATACCTGCGAGCAGAGGAGTTTTCCCTTAGAAGGTTGGATAAGATGAGACCTTTGTATGGGAAATAACACATAAATTCATCAGCTGCTGCCTTGCAGTGAGGTGGGGGATTGCCAAAGGCTAAGGGAGACCACCCGGAAAGAAAATCTTCTAGTACGTTAGACCTAGCAAGTCAGTACAGGAGTACAATACAGTTGCTTTCAAAACGAAAACAAGCCTCGGAAAGAAACATATTCTGAATGTCGACAATACTTCAAGTACTCTTGGAACTAATGACGATGTCATGTCCGATGTTCATTCAAGATGCACGAGAAGAACCGATCATAGGAACAAGCTTTGGATTGGAACCTTAAACGTTATGACTCTAACAGGAAAATGAAACAAAATCATGGATTTAATGAACCGTAGACGTATTCACATCCTAGGGCTAAGTGAAACCACATGGAAAGGTTGCAACACAAGAATGTTAGTTAGAGGACGGATATAAATTATACTGGAGTGGTAATCCTGCAGTGGTGAGGAATTGTGTTGGTTTTATACTCCATAAAGACATTGATAGTGTAACAGATGGCTCATTCATCTATGAGAGATTAATCAAAGATAAAAATTTCATTGTTCCGTATTGAAATTATTAACATTAAAAATTAAATAATTGAAGTTCAACCAATTCAGTACATAAAAGAAAGAAATGTAGTAATTACATTCTTATTTAAATGGGACGGTCCCATTTAAATAAGAATGTAATTACTACATTTCTTTCTTTTATGTATTGAATTGGTTGAACTTCAATTATTTAATTTTTAATGTTAATTTTTAAGATTAATCAAAGCTAAAATATGCCTAAATGGAGAAACTCAAACTGTGATCCAAGTTTATGCAAGCTTCCTAGAAAAACTAGAGGACATCATTGATGAAGAGAACATAATGATAATTGGGGATTTCAATGCCCAGGTAGGAACTGATAGGTCAGGTTATGAAGGAATTATTGGTCCATATGGATTTGGTAATAGAAATGAGGATGGTGAACTTCTGCTTGATCTATGTACACGAAACCAACTTCTGATGAAGAACTCGTGGTTTCAGAAATGGGATAGCCACAAGATAACGAGATACAGCTGGGATGGTCAGTATAGATCGGTGATAGACCTTATCATCACAGATAGGTCAAGTGGAAATAAGGTGCATGATGTAAAAGTGATGCCTAGTGAGAGCCTTGATAGTGACTACAGACTCCTCATTGTGGACCTAAGAGTCACCAAACCTATTATTAAAGTAAACAAGAAGAAAAAACAATGAATTAAAGACTGGAAATTGAAAGATCTGGAAGTCAAACAGCAGTTTCAAGAGGAAATCAGAGCTAAAATACCAATAACAGACACAAAGAAAGGTAATGAAGAATGGAATGATTTTAAGGCAAGTCTGGCTGGTAGTGCAGATAAAATATGTGGAAGAACAAGCAGAAGAGTGAGAGAGAAAAGAACATCTTGGTGGAATGATAAAGGGAAAGAAGCCATAATGAAAAGGAATAAAGCCAAAAAAGTTCTTGATGTGGCTAAGTTTGACAGAAGAATCAACAGCGACTGAATGGACAACAATAAATTGGAAGAGATGCCAAAAGAATATAGATACTGGAAGATGGAAGAAAAAGAAAAGTTGGAAATAATTTACAACTAAACTGGAAGAAGATAGTAAAGGGAATATGAAAATGATATATGGAATAGTAAAAAGTAAAAGATCAGATAAAGAAGCAATTACAGCTCTGGAGACAGCAGATGGGAATATAGTTCGCAATATGTAAGATATCATGGTTATAATGGGACAGTATTTTGACAAGCTCCTAAATGGCCCTAATGAGATCTCTGTTGAGGATGTAGGACAGAAAACAATAGAGGAAGATATCCAAATTACATGGACAGAAGAGAAAGCTCTCCATGGGATGAGAAGTGGTAAGTCAGCAGGAGCTGATGAAGTTACAGCTGACATGATTAAAGCTGCTGGTCTGCCAGGAATACAGTGGCTGTATAGAGTTCTCAGAACAACATGGAAGGATAACAAAATACCTGAAGATTGGACAAAAGGGGTGATAGTTCCTATCTTTAAGAAAGGGAATAGAAGGAAAAGTCTAAATTACAGAGGCATTACCCTCTTATCACGCGGCCTTAAAATTACGGAGAAGATCACTGAAGCCAAAGTAAGAGATATACTAGAGTCTATCTTAGAAGAGGAACAACATGACTTTAGGGCTGGAAGAAGCACAACAGATCTGATATTTGCTTTGAGGATGTTGTCAGAGAAACACTGGAAAATAGGAAAAGACCTAATTATTGTGTTTATCGACCTTGAAAAGGTGTATGATAATATTCCTAGATCAACTATTTGGAAAAGTCTTAGAAAACTTGGTGTACCTAATCAGGAAGATACAAATGCTATATACTAATTGCAAAAGCTGTATCAGTAGTGGAGATGGTCACTCTGAATGGTTCAATACAACCAAAGGAGTACAACAGTACAACAGGGAAGTGCCTTATCACCTCTTCTATTCATAGCAGTTATGTATACCTATTTAAAGGAAAAGGTAATAAAGATCTTCAGACTCTGGTGTTTGCAGACGATGTGGCAATATGGGATGAAACAGAGGAGGGAGTGCAAAATAATGTGAATGCATGGTGTAAGAAGTTTGATGATTATGGAATGAAATTGAACCCATCAAAAACAGTAGCACTGAAAATCAGCAGACATATTACAGTTTGCAACATAATAATACAGGACCACCAAGGTGAAGTAGTAGGTACACCAATTCAGATATTTAGGAAGTGTAATGGCTAGTAGGAATAGAGCTGAGATAGACATAACAAACAGAGTAACCAAAGGTTCTAACTTTTACAGTATTGTTAGACACCTACTATAGGATGAGAAGGTCCTACAAAGAACAAAAATGACCCTGTACAAGTCATATTTCATTCCCATCCTTACATATTCTCTGGAAACCTGCACACTTACATCAAAGGATTGTAGTAGGATTCAAACCTGTGAAATGAAATTTCTTAGAACTGCCCTCCAAAAGTCACGACTTGATCTCATGAAAAATTATGTGATCCGTTCTAACCTAGGTCTAAATGAATCGATGGAGGAAAGGCTTAGGTCATTTAGACTTAAATGGTTTGGGCATGTTAAATGAATTAATAGCACAAGGTTACCATGTGTTTATTTGGAAAAGAGAACAATAGGTAGAAGACCAGCTGGAAGACCAAGAAGGAAATGGATGGACCAACTGAGGGAAGACGTGAGGAAAAGAGGATGGAATTGGGAATCTGTCATGGACAACAAAATTTTTTGAATAGGCAACTTTGGAAAAACGCTCATTTTCAAACACCCTACCCGGCTCGCTGGAAGAGCAAATCGATGATGATGATGATGATGATGATCTAAAAGAGTAATCAGATATATCATGATGCTGTTCATCATTAGGAGGAAGTTCCTTCATCAGCTAGTGAAACTAATATCAATTTCCAGTACACCTGGCATGAAACCGTATGTTGATTATTTTCCCAGCCATCAAAAAAGTAATTGCACAAGCACATATCAATACCATAGATGGCTGGTTATGTAATAAGTATACAAAAAAATAGTTCTGCTTGACTGCACACAGGAATACAGGAGGAAGCTCATAGTATAAAAAGAGCACAAATATTCTAATTTCAACACTGAGCAGTGAATTACACTGGGAAACAGTACTCTGAACTGCTCAAAATTGTAGGGTATTATCAAATACTTTAATATACCAATACCGGACAGCTCTATCTCAACAGCATTGAGTGGAGTACTAACAGTGACGGTGGTGACATCTAGCGTGTTGGTGTGAACTGCATACTTGTCTACGCTACAGTTGAGAGGAATGCACTGCACTCATTGGAAATATTTTTGTTAAAATAACTGAATAATCATAATAATTAAGAATTACATTTTAAAATATGAAATGCCTCCTTCATAAACCTCCAAACGAGCATTACGTTAGCCGTGCCTTTCGCTATGTCTTAATAATTATAAAGCAGAATTTGTTTAAGGATCCACCCAGCCTCTGGGGAAAATATTTAACAACTACCGGTACTCTCTCCTCTTCTTTCTAGCCTTTTCTCGACTACTTAGTGCAGGATTTTGTATGGACTTAGCCTAGTTTTCCGGCCGGATACCTTTCCTAACAGCAATCATGTGTAGAGGGATATATACCGTACTCACTGTTGCGTGTATCTGTGGTTGTTTTTCGTATGATGTATTGTATATACTTGAAGATGCGTATGAATATGAACACAAAGCCGTAGCCTCGATCTACAGGAATTAACAGACGCGATTAAAAATTTCCGACTCAGCCGGGAATCATGCCAGGACCCTCTGAACCGAAGGCTAGCGCACTGACCATTCCGTCGTAGTGATTATTTTAAGAGGAAGTACAACTGGCCAGCCATCCTCTATTAACACTAATCAGAAGGGAAATGGAAGAGGTCCAACACTCCAAAGAATGAAGGTATCATAAAAAAGTGGTGGTGGGGGGCATGAAGCGCTAACCATTCAGCCAAAGTGCCAAAGGGGGCAGACAACTTAACAACATCTGTGATTTATTAAGATTTTGGGAAAGAGAAGCTGTAATTAAGAAAGAGGAGTTTTGGTCCATTATTTCGATTTCTTCTTCTCCTACTTCTTTTTCTTTTTCTTTTTCTTCGGTACGGCCAATCTTCCCGAACTCTACAGGGGAATTCACCTCACACTGCTATCTTGCTCTTGCTGTAATTTGAATTTTCTGTTTTACCTCTGAAGACCGAAATACATAATATATATATATATATAACACATAGGTATTGGGTTTACGTGAGTGAACTACGATGTTCCTGACAAGGAAGAAATGTTCAGAATTTCCTGAAGTCTCTTTCACAAATTTATGCATGAAGAGTGAACATACACACGTATTAAATTAGTTGGATGGGTGCTCAAGCCTATGGCAATAATACACTGAAATAATTTTCTAACGCCAAGCTGAGTTGCTCAGACGGTTGATGCGATGACCTTCTGATCCAAATTTGGCAGGTTCGATCCTGACTCAGTCCAGTGGTATTTGAAGGTGCTCAAATACGTCAGCCTTGTGTAGGTAGATTTACTGGCATGTAAAAAGAATTCCTGCGGGACTATATACAGGCACATCGCCGTCTCCAAAAACTGTAAAAGTACTTAGTGGGACGTAAAGAAAATTATTATTATTATTATATTCTTACAGTAAAAAAAAAAAAAAAAGTGACTGGATTCGAAACTCATGGCCTCCAATTTTCAATTTCAAGACTACTGCGATAACCATTACGCTACAGGCCCACAAGTTTTCGATTTTCAAAAATTTATGGTACCTACTGTTTAACAATGTGGACCCTCAAGTTTGAGTATACTAGAGTTCCATATTTGTTTTACGTCCCGCTAACATTTCAGTAGAGTATTTGATTGATTTTCTTAATAATAAGGGGCATAGAATGTAACCTCAATACAGATGCGAGGTCATTATCAGTTCCCATGCCCATTATCTTGCTGGGTAATTTGTTCAGCGCATAACACTTTCCTTGGAATATAACTGCAGTGTAAGATTATTTAGTGACAAACACTGACACACAGCAGTGCGCGAAGAATCATACAGATGGCAATATGTCATTGAAGAGCTGGTCACACCAAGCCATGTGGATAGCAGCGCTATCGACTTTCTCGCTGAAAACAGCAAACTGTCCGGTATTATCATATTAAAGTATTTGGTATTATTCCTCTCTTTGTGGGTATAATTTGAATGTAGAGAGGGTGTTTTCTCTCATGTTTGCCCAATGGACAGGAAAGAACAGGTCAGTACTGTAACGCAATTTTGCATAGTACATTTGCATTGGCGCTGTTTGAAAAACAAGATGATTCCAAAGCAATGGCGAGAATACGTCACTAATTCTCCTAACAAGGTTGATGAGACCAAGATTCTACGTAAAACAAACAGTAACGAGCAGAGTGATAGGAAGCAACACTGGGGGGCGGGGCAGGGATAGGAGAGGTTTTTCCGTGGTAGGCACCAGAAATGAGAAAAGGATCATCATTCGACAATTCGGATAATGAAATATATTAGACAATTGACCTTGTAAATTACATACACAGATTAACATGGGATTTGAAAAAATTCCAAGAGACAACATAGATGAAGTCCAGTAATGCGTTTTCCCACTTTCATTAAAGACCACAGAGTTCGAAACAATCAAAACAAAGGAAGAAACTGCTACCCAAAATCTTCTCACAAACTTTAAAATGATTTACACATACCATAAACTCACAACACTCCTTTTTAGGATAACAAGGATAAACTTTTCATAAAGCAACATTTTAGCATTACAACCATAATTATTGGCCACGATTTAAAAAAAACTAACACCTCCAGGGTGTTTTACAAAACTCTAATAATTCAAGCAAAGGAGGGATGGGAGGGAAAGGAGGAAGATGAAAAATAGCAAGGATGAAAGAAAAATAGGAATCCGACTGCGCAATACTTAGAGAGAGTTCTTTCGCCGGTTACTGTGCTATTTAAGAGGTTTGAACATATCATGTCAATGGTGGTCACTCTTAGTCCAAATTAAAGATTTTCATCTTCATTTTATGTCGTGAAAATTTTAAGTCCAGAGAACAGATTGGGCACAAAATAAGGCCTTCAATAAGCAGAATGAATAAACAGACAAGAGCCATGCAAGGCCAAATTTAGTCTTTGCAAAATTAGAAGTGAAGTGTTGGCTCACCCAGTTTCCCGACGATACGTTGTTTCCAGTTGGATGGAAAAGACTTGTGCTTGAACACAGCAAGCCGCACAAGGACAGAGTCTCTCTCTCTCTCTCTCTCTCTCTGTATACAATTCGATGTCAGGCTGGTGAGACGAGGAAGGCAGTGCCTTATATATACGCCAAGAAAGGAAGCCCAGTAACTTCAAGAAGTTTTTTTTTTTTTTTTTTTTTTTGCTAGGGGCTTTACGTCGCACCGACACAGATAGGTCTTATGGCGACGATGGGATAGGAAAGGCCTAGGAGTTGGAAGGAAGTGGCCGTGGCCTTAATTAAGGTACAGCCCCAGCATTTGCCTGGTGTGAAAATGGGAAACCACGGAAAACCATTTTCAGGGCTGCCGACAGTGGGATTCGAACCTACTATCTCCCGGATGCAAGCTCACAGCCACGCGCCTCTACACGCACGGCCAACTCGCCCGGTCAAGAAGTTTAGGGTGACGTAGCAGATGACATAGACCGTAGAATGTAAACACAGAGTGGCAGTCAGTACTGTATGTAGTGAGACACGGGAAGGAAGAGACGGGTGAGCACCAAATATGATTAAACCATTAACACATAGATAATAATAACAGTAGAAAGCATATAGTCCATTAGAAATGTAGATATTGCAGAATATATGGAGACGTAGATGTGACGATATTTCGTGAAGCTTGTAGAACGTAGATCGAAGGGTTATGGCAGGAGCACGTTACAGTACCAACATCTGTAAATGCAATGTTCCAACCATTCCAAGTCCAATACAAAATGAAACATGTAAGTTTTATAGGCTCAACTTGTGAAAATTTGAATTTATAATTCCACCTTTACAATACTGTAATTGCCTTTATTAAAAAGACTACGTTAGATTATACTCGTGTACTCGTTTGTCCTCATGAATACCAATGTAATCTTCTCCTACCTTTAAAACAACATACACTCAAGTCATCTACTAATGTAATTCCACACCATCTCTCCAGTGATAACTCAGAACGATGTTACAAATGGGAGTGTATATGGAATCAAGCATGTTTTAATATGCAGCAATTCATGAAAGACAGCAATCCATATGAAGTAGTAATTAATAAAGATTCATTGACAGGCTATCCAATGAGAAAAAGGCAGGGACCAATTTGAGATCAATAGAAGGAATAAGAAGAACAATAATAAAGTTTAATCAAGGCTATGTATACTTTCTACTTGAAAGATAATCCAAAACACAATTTAGCATTCCGTAACATGGTACATTAATTCAAAAACTCTTGAGTCTATTGATTAATTGGAGGCCATATTTTGTTGGAAAGAAACACTCATGTAGAACTGAAAACCGCCTGAAGAAATGAAGGTAAGTTTAAGACACTGGCTGCCAAAATCCATTTGGTAAACAAAAATGATAATAGTAAGTAAAGCACTCTGTTGCTCACCCAATGCAGTAGAAAGTAAACGGAGTTTCCCAGCAGAATACTGGGAACCCTTTGGACGACCCTCCAACCTCACTCGGTATCAGCGCTGGACTGAAGACCGATTTTTTTACGGGGGGCCGCCATGGCAATCGACTCAATCTACATTGCCTCCGACATGCTATTAGTTTCTAAGTAGAAAAGAGATAGCTATTTTTTTATTATTTTTTTGCTAGGGGCTTTACGTCGCACCGACACAGATAGGTCTTATGGCGACGATGGGATAGGAAAGGCCTAGGAGTTGGAAGGAAGCGGCCGTGGCCTTAATTAAGGTACAGCCCCAGCATTTGCCTGGTGTGAAAATGGGAAACCATGGAAAACCATCTTCAGGGCTGCCGATAGTGGGATTCGAACCTACTATCTCCCGGATGCAAGCTCACGGCCGCGCGCCTCTATGCAAAAAGAGATAGCAGGGAAGAGTGGGAAGTGATACAAGGAGTAACTGCTGGTTTCCGAGTTAGACTTACTACCACGGCAAAGTTTGTGTTGGTAAGGTAGTGTTAAGGTGTGGTATTGAAGGGTCAGGGAAAAAACCACATAGGCAGAAAAGAGAAAGAGCCTACATGTAAAACCTGACATCTTTTGATAGCACATGCAAGGATGTGGGCTGGAGGCTGCAGAGGCTGTGTTAGGAATATTTGTCATGCAATCATAACCATTTCCTTGCCATTGTCTGTTATTATGGGGATCAGTCCTTCTTGTCACTGTCGGGTCGGCTCAGGTCTACTAACGTCTGGACTTTGGGCCACAGGTTCGTCCCATTGCCCAGCAGCCAGCAGTCCCTGGTGCCAAGTCTCCGTTTGGAGAGTGAGGATTAAAAGCCAAGCCTTACTTGGTGCAAGAGGCTATCTTCTTCCGCCTGTCAATGTCCCTCTATGTGGTGTTGTTGGACACACTTGTCACTACAGTTCTGCAACTATGCTAAGGTTATTAGTAACAGTAAACATATATATACAGGTACTCATTGGAGTGCTGGCTTGCTTCCCTGCTCTCATGTCCAGCGTTCCACCTAAATAAGGGTGAAATAATACAAATAAATAACTATATTATTACTGCTGTCTTCGTTGTAGGGCGCGGACAGGTGTTCCGCTCGCGTGGCTCTATTGGGGGGGGGGGGGAGGTGGATTGATTCGTCCTTGGCCGTCTGGCTGTGTTGCTGTCGTCTTCTTGAGTTGTTTTTATCAATCTTTCCTCGCCTGGTCCCTGGGGATAAAGACAGCTGTAATCAAAGGGACATTTATATAGGTACATGTTGTCTGCAGTGTGTGGGTTTAAGTGTTGCCTAGGTGTCAGCTTGCACACACAGACCAGTCAACATAAAACAATCTACATTGCCTCCGACATGCTATTAGTTTCTAAGTAGAAAAGAGATAGCTATTTTTTTTTTTTTGCTAGGGGCTTTACGTCGCACCGACACAGATAGGTCTTATGGCGACAAACAAACCCTGTGGCTGAAGAGAATGCGTTTCAGTGTGGGGTACTTGGTGTAAAGATCGACATCGTAGCATCCGATCGCGCTTACTAGCGGGGTGATCTTATTACCCCATGACTTTGTGTACATTCTTAGTGTTTGTTTACGTATGTGGTGCCTTATCGAGTTGACTTTTGCAATATCGCGTAGTTGGCGTATTGGTGTGTCGAAAGGGAGTCTGGCTGCTGCTCGAATGCATTTACTGTATTTTGTATTAGTTCTAGCTTATCCAGGTTCGTCATTGCAGTGAACCCCCGCGCTGGGGTTGCGTACATGATTATTCGCCTAATTAAGGCCTTACACATGTTTATAGCTATGTTTGTGTTAATACTGGACTTTTTGTTCAGCATAGGGTATAGCTGGCTGAATCTAAAGTGAGCTTTTCTTTGGATATCTTTGATGTGGTGCGGCATGGTGAGCTTTCTGTCTAGGACTACTCCTAGGTATTTGGCTTTGTCATGCCATGTTATATCTTGATTGAAACGCTTTAGTGGTTTTATGTTGACTGGTCTGTGTGTGCAACTGTTCTTCCTAGTGAACAGCACGGCTTGGCACTTAGAGCTGGGAATGGTAGGAGTGGAGCGGAGCAGTTGTTTTCACTCGTCTTCCAGAGACCTCCGGTAATCCTTCAATTGAATTCACTGGTGGAAAATTCAAATGCTTTAATGTGGGCAATGTTGTAATGGTGATCGTAGGAGGAATTACAATTTAGATTTCAGTACTAATTCCACAGATGCATGTGTTCTCCTACGTTTGTCATTCAAATGCTGTAGTCGTTTCAAGATCGCCGCATTATTTGTTACGTTATGAACAACAGATTTTGATCTGCTGACATTCAGTTTGCAATAGGTGCAGGAGGATAGAATACTGTAGATTGAATATTGGCATATATTATACCGTTGCAAATGCATTTACAATATTATTAATAGTAAAAATGTTTAAGTAATAATTATATTCCATTGCATATAAAATGTATTATATACGGTGCTGTTACATTAATTATACTCGTAGCTCATTTATTACGGAAGAGTAGGCCCAGCTCCATGGCTAAATGGTTAGCGTACTGGCCTTTGGTCACAGGGGTCACGGGTTCGATTCCCGGCAGGGTCGGGAATGTTAACCTTATTCGCCGGCACTGGAACTGGGTGTATGTGTCGTCTTCATCATCATTTCATCCTCATCACAACACGCAGATCACCCCTACGGACGTCACATCAAAAGACCCGCATCTGGTGAGCCGAACTTGTCCTCGGACACTCCCGGCACTAAAAGCCATATAACATTTCATTTTTTACTGAAGAGCACGAACTGATTGGAAGTGGTTATATGCTGTATCGGGCTGAGTAGTTCAGATGGTAGAGCACTGGTCTTCTGAGCTCAAGCTAGCGGTTTCAATTCCGACTTTGCTCGGCGGTTCTTGAAGGTGGTCACATACAAGAGTCTCATGTCAGCAGGTGTACCGGCACATGGAAGAACTGCTGTGGGACAAAATGCGGGCACTTTAACATCGCAGAAAACCACAAAAGTGGTTATAGGAGTACAATAATAATAATAATAATAATAATAATAATAATAATAATAATAATAATAATAATAATAATAATAATAATAATCTTTCTATCAATTTACCCTCCAGGGTTGGGTGTTCCCTTGGACGCAGAGAGGGATCCCACCTATACCGCCTCAAGGACAGTGTCCTGGAGCGTTAGACTTTGGGTCGGAGATACTTTTTTGTTTTGTTTTACGTCGCATCAACACAGATAGGTCTTATGGCGACAATGGGATAGGGAAGGCCTGGGGGTGGGAAGGAAGCGGCCGTGGCCTTCAGTTAGATACCATCCCGGCATTTGCCTGGAGGAGAAATGGGAAACAACGGAAAATCATCTTCAGAGCTGCTGACAGTGGGATTCGAACCCACTATCTCCCGCCTAGAAATTGCTCTCCTTGGCCGCTCCTAGCACATCGTCGCCATAAGACGACATGACGTAAAGCAAATTGTTACAAAAGTAATCGACAAATGAAACACGAACAATAAATGAGAATGTATATATTTCATATATTCGCCTTCGTCATAATTATAAATCAGTATTTACTATGTCGCTAGCACATCCGTTGCGCACCACGGATGCAACGGCAAGCGAGCACACATTCAGTACTGTTCCTCCATCCTCCACTCGCCCTGTGAAGCACCGATTGGTTTGTAAGCAACAGTTTACTACCAGAGAATACCGGAGGGAGCGCTGCACTCGCACTACCGATTGCAGTCATAGGAGCAACTGCTCCATTCCCAGCTCTATGTCCAATGACGAACCGATTCAGTCTCAGATGAAACTGTGCAACATGACATAGCTAAGATGAAGACAGACTGGCTAGAGCTGGGAACGGTAGGAGCAGAGCGGAGCAATTGTTTTCGCTCTTCCTCTGCAGACCTCCGATAGTCCTCCGATTGAACTCACTGGCGGAAAATTCAAATGCTTTAATGCTGGCAATGTCGTAACGGTGATCTTGGGTGGAATTACAATTTAGGTTTCAGTAGGCCTACTAAGTCCACAGATGCATGTGTTTTTCTACGTTTGTCATTCAAATGCTGCAGTCGTTTCAAGATTGCCTCATTATTTGTTACACTGTGAATAACAGATTTTGATCTGTTGAAATTCAGTTTGCGTCCGCCTCCACCCCCAAGGGCCCGGGTTCGATTCCCGGTTTTGCCACAAAATTTGAAAATTGGTACGAGGGCTGGAACGGGGTCCACTCAGCCTCGGGAGGTCAACTGAGTAGAGGTGGGTTCGATTCCCACCTCAGCCATCCTGGACGTGGTTTTCCTTGGTTTCCCAGTTCTCCTCCAGGCAAATGCCGGGATGGTACCTAACTTAAGGCCACGGCCGCTTCCTTGTCTATCCCTTCCAATCTTCCCATCGCCCCGCAAGACCCCTGTTCAGCATAGCAGGTGAGGCCACCTGGCGAGGTACTGGTCATCCTCCCCAGTTGTATCCCCCGACCCAAAGTCAAGCTCCAGGACACTGCCCTTGAGGCGGTAGAGGTGGCATACCTCGCTGAGTCCGAGGGAAAAACTTACTCTGGAGGGTAAACAGATAAGAGAATAAGAAGTTTGCAATAGGTGCAGGTGGATAGAATAATGTAGATTGAATATTGCATTTACAATATTACAACAGTTAAAATTTTTAAGTTATGATTATATTCCATTGCATGTGAACAGGTGCTATATAAATTATACTTGTAGCTCATTTATTACTGAAGAGAAAGAACTGATTGGAATTGTTTATATGCTGTACCGGGCTGAGTAGTTCAGATGGTAGAGCGCTGGCTAGTTGTTGGGACGGAGCGGTGTGGAGCGAAGCAGTTGTTGTGACGTCATCACCCGGTGGTACCGAGTAAACTACCGAGTGAATGTACTGTTTTTTGTTTTTTTTTTTTGCTAGGGGCTTTACGTCTCGCCGAATCAGATAGGTTTTATGGCGACGATGAATGTACTGTAGCGGCACGTTTAAACACGTTACTGATATGACAAAGTAAAGGTATTTCACCCGTCTATTCAATGCCCTTTTCTCACAACATAACTGTTTCGCTTAATACAGCAATGTTGTTTTCTGCTGCTGAAGCCAACCTGCTCATTTCATCCTTGTGATGCCTCTTGATATGATCCCACAAATTTGATGCATTACCACCCGTCGCGTAAATGCGGCCGCAAAATTTGCATTTTGCTGGTGTTTATCATCAGTCATTTCAAAGAAATGCCATGCATCAGATGGTCTTTGTGGCATTTGTGGTGCAAATTTCTGTAAACATGTATTAAATTCCTTTAAATATTCTAAAACATGAATACCATCTAAAAATGGGATTAAATATCAAACTAATACTACCACAATTATTTTCTAATATACTTTGCATTATCTACAAAACAACAAGCAGAGGAAATATAGATGCAAATTTAATAAGCACAGGCTGAATACAGGTACAATACACTTACAAGGGGGAGGCCACGATGTTCAGATCACAGACTACCTTCAAACTTTGTACACATTTAGTAGTCCATTATTAAATTGTAATCAAGTTCAACTTGCATCATCAGTATAACTCCACCTCTTAATCAAGAAAGCTATTTTAATGTGGCATTATCACCACACTGTTTTATGTACAATATGCATATAATTTTATTCGCACAGCCACTCACGTTGTTTTATAATTGAAAATTCATTGTTTTGAACAACAATTTAATCTGTGATTTTAACTGGACTTCATGCTTCATATCATGTTCACGTTGCACCATTTTAACATTGAAGATTGACAAGACGCCATCACACCGCGTTACAGGATACAAAGACTTTTTATTCACTTATTTCAACGTGTCCTCGCCTTATTTTTAATGTTTTGTATTTGTGACTGAAGATGTCCCATAAGAGGACAAAACATGTTTCACGAGTATAATTTAATGTAGTCTTTTCAATAAAGAAAATTAAAGTATTGTAAATGTGGAATTATAAATTCACAATTTCACAAGTTATAAGAAAACATGAAATGAAATTTACACCAACTTTTATTCTGCAAAATATTTTGACAGAATGTAGTTTTGGTTTCCAAAGACATAAAGACAGTGCACTAGACAACAGTGAAATCACCTGCTGCCATGTCAGTGGCAGTGCTTTTCTTTTCATTTGTGCAAACCAGGGTAGAACTAAAATGTTGCTAACCAGGAGCATTGAGTTAACGTAACTGGATTTCTACGTACCTCAATTCTGCCAGTTAAACTACAATATGATTCACCATACCTGTACCTTGATTATTATCAACCCATACAACAGGTACATGCAGCTACTTCTCAATAAGAATGAGTATAGCATGTTCTGACTTTATTCACCATGTTATACATAAAATACTTACAATATATAAAATAGGTATTTACATTTCATTACAGGCAGACAAAACTTAACATTTCTTTTGATTCACTCAAGTTGGCTTGTTTTGTGGGGCAAACTTCAAACACACACTGTTGATGCAGTACCTGAGTCCTGTCGGTGGAGGGCCATCATTAAACACGTGCCCCAGATGAGCATCACACTGAAAAAACAATGTTAACTTTATCTCAAATCAAGTCATATATAGAAAGATAGGAACACATAATAGGATGATATATGACAGGTCAGCATCAGTGGACTCTATATCAGGCATAAATCATGTGTCCTGTATTATCTGGTTTTTGTCCTATATTTTTCAATAATAAAATTTAAGAAATAAATAATTCAAGAAGGAGAAAATTTGGGAAGCTTCATGGAATTTTATAACAAAGCTCTAAGATATCTCCTCTAGTCTTATGATTCATTTGAGGAAAATGTTGCAGCAAGGCTACAAGTATATTTAGAAAAAAAAACATTAATTTTTTAATCATCATTAATCTGCAATTACGACTGTCACCTAAACTTTTCTTAAATGATTTCACAGAACTTGGAAATTCCCCTTGATAAATTACTCCAATCCCTAATTCCTTTTCCTATAAATGAATATTTGTCCCAGTTTGTCCTCTTTAATTCCAAATTATCTTCATATTATGATCTTTCCTATCCTCAAAAGCTCCACTCAAGCATATTCCATGCCATCTCTCCACTAACAGCTCGGAACATACTTCTTAGTTGAGCAGCTCGTCTCCTTACTCCCATTTTGCAACATTTTTGTAACACTACTGTTTTGTAACTTTAAAGCTTTTCAGTCTGCTGAAAACACTAATAAAAACACTATAACATATCTGCAAAAGAAACTTAAACTAATAAACAAAGAATGACATGTTTCATTCTATAGGAACATCCCCAGATTCTACCAAGTCACTTTAAACCATGTGTATATATGTACAGTATTGTTTACATTGTGTAAACTTGTCAATAATTGTGAATTGGTGATGTTATGATCAAGTGAAACAAATTATGATGTCAGTAGTCCTCCAATGTCAACATAATAACTTCAAGAAAATTTTCTGTACTTAAGCAGCCAACAGACTATTACCTCCAGCAACTATATTTGGACTGAAGCTAGTTCCCTTGCTCTGGTCATGGTTGCTTCACTGGCAAAAATAGTATCCAAACACCATGAAGTAAGGAATGTAGAATAAGGAAACTTTGGCATTAAATTTTGAGGTAACATATTTAATTTATTAAAGGTACAAGACTACAGGTTAATATCTGTGCGAGAAAAGCCATCGCAAATGTGCCATGCTGGCCCATTATTAACCGGTGTAATCGTCTGACTATTGAATGCAGGCATGCATACGTGCATGCATTGTGGCATACAGGTGCCGGATGTCAGCTTGTGGCATGGAGTTCCATGCCTGTTGCACAAACAGGCCCATCAAGGTGAGTCCCTTACTTTAATATTTTTTAATTTAATGCCCTCTTTTCCATCAACTTATTTTAATTCAAAATTTTTCTTTCTAACACTTCAGGTCCTGCACTGGATCGAGAACTTTCTGGTTTCATAACAATACTTCTGTCAATGCCGTTAACACAATCCACTTACATAATTACTTTATAATTTATTGCTTACCTTATGAAAATTGATGCTACAGGCCACTACCAAGTTTCATATTATCAACAGAGGAACAATGTTTTACATCAGCTTTTAGATGTCAACATTCAATATTCATCCAGTGTTTATTCATGCCATGCTCAAGACTTTTAGGCATTATACAGTGACAAAGACTTTTTAAACCATTTGTTAATATTTTTTCACTTCTACTTTATTATTTGGCCATCAAGTCCCTAACTTGTAAATTTTGTAAGAATTACTTTTTTTTTTTTGCTATTTGCTTTACTATGTTGCACCGACACATATTATGTCTTATTACATAAAATCAGTTTCATGGTCCGTATCGCACTTCAATAGATTCACAATTAAGTATTTATTATTTTCCACCTAGTCAATACAATGATTGCTTAAGGCAATTTAATGGTTAAAAGTGGTACATGTTTCGTATTTTATCAACAGTGTTATGTGGCTGAAGATGTTGATAAAATACGAAACATGTATCACTTTTAACCATTAAATTGCCTTAAGCAATCATTGTATCGACTAGGTGGAAAATAATAAATACTTAATTTTGAACATATGTCTTACGGCGACGATGGGACAGGAAAGGCCTAGGAATGGGAAGGAAGCGGCCGTGGCCTTAATTAAGGTACAGCCCTGGCATATGCCTAGTGTGAAAATGGGAAACCACAGAAAACCATCTTCAGGGCTGCCGACAGTGGGGCTCGAACCCACTATCTCCCGATTACTGGATACTGGCCACACTTAAGAATGACTTTTAAGCACTATCACGTTGTATATATCATCCAATTAATGTCATTTTATTACTAATGGTCTATATTTTGTATTATAATATATACAGTATATATATATATATATCTTTGTTCATTTGATCTATTGTTGCTGATGATGGTATCCAAAAACATCGAAACTGGTACCTAATAAAAATGTTGTGATCTTGTATTGATATAAGGTGGATCATTTATACTCTCCTTTATTGTATGCAACACTGGAGTTGTCGTCTTATGATGTCCCATACGTGATCGATTCGGGGGGAGGGGAACGAGCAGGCCAACGCAACATGTCAACATTCTGTAGAGCACATTGGGTTACAACAGCAGCATGGGGGCATGCATTATCCTGTTGGAAAACACCCCCGGAATGCTGTTCGTGAATGGCAGCACAACAGGTCGAATCACCTGACAGAAGCACACTCTGCAGTCAGGGTATGTGGGATAACCACGAGAGTGCTCCTGCTGTCATAGGAAATTGCTCCCCAGACCAGAACTCTCAGTGTAGGTCCAGTGTGTCGACGCCGCAGACAGGTGGAATGCAAGCGCTCACCTGGCCTTCTTCTAACCAACACATGGCCATCACTGGCACCAAGGCAGAAACAGCTTTCATCGGAAAACACAACGGACCTCTACTTCATCCTCCAATGATCTCTCGCTTGACATTATTGAAGTCGTAGATAGTGGTGGTTGTCAACAGTTGCGAGTGGTGCCAACTACCGCTCGAATTGCTGCTGCAGATGCAGTCCACTGCACCACAGCCATACACTGAATACGGCGGTCCACCCTCTCGGTGGTGCCATAGAGACATCCGGAGCCCGGTCTCCTTGCGAACATACGTTCTCATGACCACTGCTGCCAGCATGCATGCACAGTGGAGATATTCCTGCCAAGTCGTTCTGCAATAGCACAGAAGGAAAATCCACCTTCATGTAGCCCTAGTATACAGCCTCGTTCAACCGCAGTGAGCTGTTGATACTGGTCTCTTTGTCGTTGTAAAGACATTCTTGACCCACTCACTGTCACTGTCACTCCTTCAATCTCACGGGTAATTAACGCTCTCACACAGTACAGCTCGTATTTAAAGCAAACCTGATGTGTAACGTCATGGGGTCGCTACTAGCGCCACGCTAATGCGATTTGCGGGAAATTTGAATCAATGTCATCTTTCAGATGTATAAACAAGCCTACCAATGTTCGTTAATCTAGCACAACCCCTTCCTGATGTTTGGATATTTTTTTTCTGCTGGTGTATGTAGGGGAATGCCATAGGTGATAAGTCTGTTCAGTGGAGAGTGGGGATGGGAAGTGCTGCTTGGTTATCCTGTCTTGTTGTGTATTAGAGAGTAAATGTATGATAATTATTTTATTAAATAAAAATTCAGTACAGATAAAAATAACCTAACCCACATGCCAGGCATTTCGCATCAGAGTGTATAATTAGTGTTTTCTACAGACTGAAAAACTTTAAAGTTACATTAACAGAGTCCACAGTGGGAAGTACGGTTTCTTTTTTAACACTACTATTTTGTCAGAAATCACCCAGAACAAATGATGCTGCTTTCCTTTGGATCTTTTCCAGTTCTCGTATCAAATAATCCATCCTCCGTGGCTCAGACGGCAGTGTGCCAGCCTCTCAACGCTGGGTTCCATGATTCAAATCCCAGTCCCTCCATGTGAGATTTGTGTTGGACAAAGTGGAGGCGGGACAGGATTTCCCATGGGCATTCCAGTTTTCCCTGTCATCTTTCATTCCAGCAACACACTCCATTTTCATTTAGTCATAATCATTGTCCCAGAGGAGTGTGACAGGCTTCAGCAGCCAGCACATTTCCTTTACTTGCCGCTAGATGGAAGCTTCATTCATTCCATTCCTGACTTGGTCAAATGACTGGAAACAGGCTGTGGATTTTCACTGTATCAAACAATCCTAGTATAGATACCGTACACTGGGACCATATTTTAACTGAGGTCTTACCAGAGACTTATACGCCCTCTCCTTTATATCCTTAATACAACTCCTAAATACCCCCATAACCATATGAAGAGATCTGCAACCTTTATTTACAACCTTGTTCATGTGATAGCCCTAATGGAGATCTTTATTGTTATTAACACCTAGGTACCTTCAGTGATCCCCACAAGGTGTTATAACCCCATCAACACAGTAATTAACTGTGAGGATGTTTCCTCCTGGTGAAACTTACACCCTAACTTTTCACCCCGTTAATCATCATACCATTGCCTGCTGTCCATCTCACAACATTGCTGAGGTATTTTTGTAGTTGTTCACAATCCTGTAACTTATTTATTACTCTGTATAGTATATCATCATATGCAAAAAGCCTCATCTGTGATTCCAGTTCTTTACTCAAATTATTTATATACATAAGAAAACATAATGCTCCAATAATACTGCCTCTTATTCATAGATTGCACATAGTTGTTCTCGAGGCAGACTAATTTAAACGTTACCAAATCTTGGAAGTAATAACGCACTACCATCTGGCAGAATTTTCATCATCAATCCTTCCAGTTGTGCCAGTTGCCACATAAAGGAAAGGGAGTAGTGTTATATTCAGACTGCCCGAAAGTAAACTGCTGGGATGACTCATAAATCACCTCTGTCCTCTTCTGAATACATAAAAGTAGTGAAGATATCATGCAACCTCACCGCAGTGAGGTCAGTTCCTGGTAGGTCATTCAACACAACCCTTGGACATGTGCTGGGATTCTGCCGGAGCACTGGGCTAATGTGCAACCATTGCCACCACTGTGTAAGAACGTCAGTTGCTCAAGGCTTGAGACAGCGTGGATGGCAGGTGCACGAGGAGGTTCATTGCCTCTCTACCAATGACTCTAATTCAGAGGGCTGACATCATAGCCATTAACAGAAAGGACATTAAAGATCCCACCATTCACTTTGAAAGAGACCTAAATCAGGCTCGGGATGTGGACCTAAAAAAGCAAACTATTTATGTTCCATGCTAGCCTTACCTGTGAAATAGAAGAAATAGTAATACAGATACTGAGGGACTCTCGACAAATCATTCACTTCCTTCTATACCTACCAGGCGAGTTGGCCGTGCGGTTATGGGAGTGCAGCTGTGAGTTTGCATCCGGGAGATAGTTTGTTCGAGCCCCACTGTCGTCAACCCTGAAGATGGTTTTCCGTGGTTTCCCATTTTCGCTCCAGCAAATGCTGGGGCTGTACCTTAATTAAAGCCGCAGCGGCTTCCTTCCCACTCCTAGTCCTTTCCTAACCCACCGTCGCCATAAGACGTATCTGTGTCGGTGCGACGTAAAACAACTATAGAGCATACAGAGTTAAGAAAAGACTACATGCCTTATGGGCCTGCTGCCTTCCACTGTTGCCATACTCGCTCACCCACCGCGGCTCGGACACTGCTTGTGAAATACAGTGATGACATAAAATTATACATCGCTTGGTACAGCTGTTGCAAGACCAATAGCAGCAATAATAATAATAATATAAATGCTGGATTATCTCCAATCATTAATGAAATTACAGTCATGAAATTTTGTTTTGCCATAATGTTTCTAAGGATAACAGCCCACTGATTGTATCATTCGAAATAGAGTAAGAGTTTGAACAAGTAGGGATGCGAACTAAATAATAATAATAATAATAATAATAATAATAATAATAATAATAATAATAATAATAATAATAATAATAATAATAATAATAATAATAATAATAATAATAATAATAACGACGACGACGACAACAACAACAACAACATGCGTGTCCAGAAACCAAAATGATTATGTCTTGTTTCTTATATCTGAGAAAGTTTCATGATCGTTGTTGCTTTAAGGGAGCGCAGTGCTGAGTCTATTAGCCCCCAGAAACATTTCACTATTAAGGCAAATACTGTGTGGTTACAACACAGGAAGCTGACGGCGAGATATCTCTTTCTCGGTGATGTATCCTTCAGCTCACTTCAGATAAATTTACTTGTGACAACAGATGCATGTTTATCACAGAATACAATAAATTAAATATTCTTCTGCAACATAAAATACAGAATGCTGAATGACCTATTCGTATGATTTCTTAAAATCAGGTAGTTGGGGGTTGCTGTTTACGGAAGTGAGGATTGTGTTCAGAGTTGGCGGTTCATCTCTAAAATAGAATTTATGGGCAATGCGCTGTATTCCACTTCTGACAAAATCATTATATTTAATGTCTGGAATTACTGCAAATTAACTTTTTCCTTTCCCGCTTCTTGATGGGATACTGGAGTGGCCCTTCACTGGCTTCTTTCCTTATTTTGAAGACGGAAGACCTCGAAATTCCTAAAAACTTTGCGGCTTCATCTACTACCCAGCTTACACTTTGTCCTGAATGCTTTGTTTTCAAATATGAATATGTATTAAGCACCATTTGCTGTTCCTTTCTCCTGACAACTTCATCACTTCTCCTTTGCAAATGTTCAGCCATAATTTAAATTTATTACTTGCCGACTGATTATATAAACTACTAAACAGACAAAAACAATACACGATACACACAACCAAAAGCAATGCAATACATGCAAAAATGAAACATAAACAAACACTATGCACCGCAGAAAGACGATCACTTCAATCTGCTGAATATCTCCCTTACATAAGCAATCACTGTAATGAGTGACACACGCAAAAGGGGAAACATGCCGCACTGACCTCACCAATAATGATTCGCAGTAGTTAAGCTGAGTTATTACACATGTTGACTACTGTACACACTTCCGCACTACACGCTGAAATGTGGCGCGCGATGCGACAAGCATGGCCGGCTGTTCCGTGTACTGAACCACATATACAATATTTAAAAGGATAAACTCAAAGATATCAAAATTATTTTACGTCTTCTTCAATATTGTACGACACAACCAATGCTTGTTTCATAAGAAAATATACATTTTGATAGGAATTCTTATATACATGTAGAACTGAAGTGGGTAACACCAACAGAAGTAAAAGCCCATAAGACCTGTAGTCTTTTCTTAACGCTGGATGCTCCCATTGCATCTATACCTGAAACGCGACTAACATTTCTCTCCCACTAATGCTGGAAAAAAGAAGGTAATAGCATTAACGATTAATTTTCCACTTTTTGATATTTTTAAACTCCACTGAAATATTGTAACTGTATCTCAGATCCGAATGGTCACCCTCATTGGAGGACAGATGATTTATCTATATATATAAAATAAGAGTTTTGTCTGTACATTAATCAGAATTTAAAAAGGATGATATTTCTGTATCGGTCATGTCCATAGTAGCAAGGAAATGCACTTTTTAATTTTCCGTAATTCCTGTCTGTATGTACACGCATCACGAGAAAAAGGCTGAAGAGAATTTAATGAAAATCAGTATGTAGTGTCCGGGAACAAGCCACTACAAACTAGGCCATAAATAATCTTATTCACGTTGAGAGAAATGGTAGTTTAGGGGAAGGCCTAAAATTTAATTCTCAAATATTTAACTTATTAATATTATTCTTTTATTCTTTATTATTATTATTATTATTATTATTATTATTATTATTATTATTATTATTATTATTATTATTATTATTATTATTCTCCAGATCACAGTAACCAAATACCCAATCGATCCATTGAATGAGAAAAATAACAATGTTCATCCTAAGCCACCAAATTCCACCAACAGAAATTGACAACACAAATTCCTAATACAATTAATAATACAAACGGAAATAATAATAATAGTAATCCTTGCCGTCACGGCACATTCCTTCACCGCTATTGTACTTCTGCTTGACCCACTCCGGATTGCTGAGTCCACACTCCCTTACATCACCAGTCTGGACTTTGTTTACATTCATCTGCTCATGTGTCAACTTTATCCTTGTGCTACTTCTCTGTTTCCGCACTTCATATTTAACCCTACCTAATCTAATTCAAAAACCCAGCCACACTCTACATTAAATTTGCCATCCCGTTTCCATGAAAATATACCATCAGTCCTTCTATAACTTAACAACTTCTCCAAGACTAATCAATAATACCTCCATAAATAATACCACAACAGTAAATACACCACCACTTCTCTATACTTCTCCAACACCACATTTCATCATACCAAACTGCCATCCTTTCACCTTCATCCCTTACTCACAAGTTACTCATAATTCAATACCAACACAACTACCATCACTTTACCATCTTCCCACTACAAGAATAAAAAGCCCATCAATAAGTAATTCTACAACAATAAATACACCATCATTTCTCTATACTTCTCCAGCACCACATTTCAACATCAAGCTAACATCACTTACCACTTACTCGCTCCATCAATTCAATACCATCACATATTAAATTTGCCATCCCGTTTCCATGAAAATATACCATCAGTCCTTCTATAACTTAAAAACTTCTCCATACTTCTCCAAGACTTAATCAATAATACCTCCATAAATAATACTACAACAGTAAATACACCACTACTTCTCTATACTTCTCCAACACCAC
Source organism: Anabrus simplex (assembly GCF_040414725.1). Taxonomy (NCBI): domain Eukaryota; kingdom Metazoa; phylum Arthropoda; class Insecta; order Orthoptera; family Tettigoniidae; genus Anabrus; species Anabrus simplex. The sequence continues at coordinate 641,331,384 of NC_090265.1, read as the reverse complement.
ATTTCATCATACCAAACCGCCATCCCTTCACCTTCACCCCTTTCTCACAAGTTACTCATAATTCAATACCAACACAACTACCATCACTTTACCATCTTCCCACTACAAGAATAAATAGCCCATCAATAAATACACCATCTCCAACCCCACCTTTCAACATCCATTCACCAATAAATAATACTACAACAATAAATATACCCACCACTTCTCTATACTTCTCCAGCACCACATTTCAATCTACCAAACCTCCTTCACTTACACTTCATACCATACTAACAACTTACTCATATTTCAATACCAACACATCAATAAATCATACTACAACAGTACATAATACCTCCATAAATAATACTACAACAGTAAATACACCACCACTTCTCTATACTTCTTCAACACCACATTTCATCATACCAAACTGCCATCCCTTCACCTTCATCCCTTACTCACAAGTTACTCATAATTCAATACCAACATAACTACTATCACTTTACCATCTTCCCACTACAAGAATAAATAGCCCATCAAAAAATAATTCTACAACAATAAATACACCATCATTTCTCTATACTTCTCCAGCACCACATTTCAACATCAAGCCAACATCACTTACCACTTACTCGCTCCATCAATTCAATACCATCACATATTAAATTTGCCATCCCGTTTCCATGAAAATATACCATCAGTCCTTCTATAACTTAAAAACTTCTCCATACTTCTCCAAGACTTAATCAATAATACCTCCATAAATAATACTACAACAGTAAATACACCACCACTTCTCTATACTTCTCCAACACCACATTTCATCATACAAAACCGCCATCCCTTCACCTTCATCCCTTACTCACAAGTTACTCATAATTCAATACCAACACAACTACCATCACTTTACCATTTTCCCACTACAAGAATAAATAGCCCATCAATAAATAATTCTACAACAATAAATACACCACCTCCAACCCCACCTTTCAACATTCATTCATCAATAAATAATACTACAACAATAAATACACCCACCACTTCTCTATACTTCTCCAGCACCACATTTCAATCTACCAAACCTCCTTCACCTACACTTCATACCATACTAACAACTTACTCATATTTCAATACCAAAACATCAATAAATCATACTACAACAATACATACACCACCACTTACTCTTAAATTCCATACCAACACATCTACCATCACTCTACCATCTATCACTTACGACTTCATCCCTTACTAACAAATTACTCGTAATTCAACACCAACACATCAATAACTCATATCACAACAATAAATACACCACCCCTTCTCAATATTTCTCCAACACCACATTTCAATAAATTCAACTGTCTTCACTTATTCTGTCATCGAACCATACCAGTGAACATCACTTCTCAACTCTACATTCTGTCGTCAAACCATCTTTAACTTTGCTCTTCAATACACTAATGTTTTTTGCTTCGAGTAACAACACCCCTCTCATTTCCACCTGTACCCCACATGCCTGTCAATTTTCTGTGCCTTCCTGCTTCTCTACCACCTCTCTTGGCCGCCATTTCATCACTATCTTCACTCTGTTGGTTTCCTTTGCCTCCAACTTCAGCTCTACTCAGGTCCCTTAAACTTCTGCTCCTCCCTCTGCTCCTACTCAGATCCAGACTCTCCCAGGTCGCCCCTGACCTTACCTTTTTACCTTCGCTTCTCTTACTTCACTGCTTTCACTTTCCTGCCTATCCTCTTCACTGATTATGGTCCCATTTTCACTTGGCCCCTCTCCCTGCCTCACTTCACATAGACTACTGATACTTTTGGTGTTTTGCCTATCATCGCTACTGATAGCTCTTCCCTCTTTTTCTTTGTCTTGTTCTATCTTCATTTCTAAGTCCATCAATCTATTCACAGACCAGATTCTCTTCCAGTTGCTGCCTGTCACTACTAGTTCCTGTCCTTTGATCGTTGCTCTCAGCCCCTGCTTTATAGCTCGTATCTTGTGTTTTCTCAGTATTTTTTCATTCCTAATCGCCTCCATTCCCACGTCTCTCTTGATCCATATTTTTTCCCTCTGCACATTCCCCGCATTGCCTAACACAGCATCCGTCATCAGCATAGAAAACAGGTGAACTTTGATAGGCCTGTTGCCTCTAATTCTCCCCACTCTCTGCACATCATCTATGTCCACTGTATTAAGTCCACTACTTTGTAGGTTGTAAGCACTTTATCTTCTCTCAACTCCTCCAGCACACCATATATAAATAGGCACTTCTTCCAGCGATTTAAAGTATTGGCTTCCACTTCTGCTTTCAGTTTCAACGTCTCCTCCTCTAGTCGTCCTATTTTTTCCCTTAATGTTGCAACTTCTTCAGCGTTTTTCCTCACTTATGCTGTTGTATCGTCAGCCCTTTCTCGTAACCATACCTTCATTTTTTCAAACTCCCTGGTTTGTTCTTGAATCATATTTTTAAGTTGCTCAAAGGGGCAGACTTCCTCAACCACCTCTTTTATAATTTTTCTGAATTCTTCCATGTCTTCCCAGGTCTCATCTCCACTATAGGTCGGACCTGGGTTCAGCTCAACCCCCCGAATCCATAGCAATATTATAACCACTGCCGCTGATAGCAATAATTCTCCTTTAATCTCCATTTCAACTTTACACCCACCTGGTATCACTTCTTCTTTCTTCTGTCTCCCCTGCCATCTTCCTATAGTTGCTCTGTATTGTTCCACACCAATCATTGTCGATAAACTCCACACATGATGTAGACGTTGATTCCCATAGGGAATCAGAAATAATTGTTCCGAATGAGTAAATTTATAATACCAATATAAATGGTCCGTTATTGGACATTATAAATTTTCCACCTAACTCATTCCTGGTTGCCAGCGTTTCGCCCCCGTGTGCTAGGCTGGGCTCATCAGTTGGTACCTAGCACACCTACCAAGACGCTGGATAGTGCATACCGTGGAGGCCACTGCGTAGGCTAACTGTAGCCACCGGCAGTGCCAATGCACTATGAGAGACATTGTCTCATTATCAAAAATTGATGCCTGCTTGGCCATCAGATGATGTAGACGTTGATTCCCATAGGGAATCAGAAATAATTGTTCCGAATGAGTAAATTTATAACACCAATATAAATGGTCCGTTATTGGACATTATAAATTTTCCAGCTAACTCATTCCTGGCTGCCAGCGTTTCGCCCCCGTGTGCTAGGCTGGGCTCATCAGTTGGTACCTAGCACACCTACCAAGACGCTGGATAGTGCATACCATGGAGGCCACTGCGTAGGCTAACTGTAGCCACCGGCAGTGCCAATGCACTATGAGAGACATTGTCTCATTATCAAAAATTGATGCCTGCTTGGCCATCAGATGATGTAGACGTTGATTCCCATAGGGAATCAGAAATAATTGTTCCGAATGAGTAAATTTATAATACCAATATAAATGGTCCGTTATTGGACATTATAAATTTTCCACCTAACTCATTCCTGGTTGCCAGCGTTTCGCCCCCGTGTGCTAGGCTGGGCTCATCAGTTGGTACCTAGCACACCTACCAAGACGCTGGATAGTGCATACCGTGGAGGCCACTGCGTAGGCTAACTGTAGCCACCGGCAGTGCCAATGCACTATGAGAGACATTGTCTCATTATCAAAAATTGATGCCTGCTTGGCCATCAGATGATGTAGACGTTGATTCCCAACGCTGGCAACCAGGAATGAGTTAGCTGGAAAATTTATAATGTCCAATAACGGACCATTTATATTGGTATTATAAATTTACTCATTCGGAACAATTATTTCTGATTCCCTATGGGAATCAACGTCTACATCATCTGATGGCCAAGCAGGCATCAATTTTTGATAATGAGACAATGTCTCTCATAGTGCATTGGCACTGCCGGTGGCTACAATTAGCCTACGCAGTGGCCTCCACGGTATGCACTATCCAGCGTCTTGGTAGGTGTGCTAGGTACCAACTGAAGAGCCCAGCCTAGCACACAGGGGCGAAACGCTGGCAACCAGGAATGAGTTAGCTGGAAAATTTATAATGTCCAATAACGGACCATTTATATTGGTATTATAAACTCCACACAACCTTCCCGCACTCAGCATTCTCTCTCCCTACTCCCACTCCCGGGACCCTCCACGCAATACGTCCGCGCTCGACCGTGGCTTAAGCTGAACTGATTTAACTTATTAGTGGTCCTATCTTAATGAAAATCAGTATGAAAAGTCGAAAAATAAGTCGCTACAATCTAGGCCATAAACAGTCTTATTCACGCTGAAAGAAATGGTAGTTTAGGGGAAGGTCTAAACTTAAGTACTCAAACTTTTATATTATTAGTAGTCCTATCTTAATGAAAATTGGTATGAGAAGTCAAGAAATAAATCGCTACAATCTAGCCTGTAAATTTTTATTCACGCTGGGTGGAATGGTAGTTTAGGGGAAGGCCTAAAATTAAATTCTCAAATATTTGTGTTATTACTGGCCCTATCGACAAATACTAAATTACTTAAGTTATACCGTATTAAATTTCCGATCATTTATGTCTTATACATTTTTATCGTACTGGCTATGATAACAGAGATATTCATGAATGTGTATTTTTGTGGCTAAGTCCATATCAGCGCCAAGTCACGAGAAAATGGGTAAACAGAATTTAATGAAAATCGTTATGTAAAGTCGGGGAATAAGGAACTACAGCCTACGCTATAAATAATTTCGTAAGACGCCCTAATATCACAGAGTCGAAAAAAAAACTAAATGTGAAGGCCTACAATACAGAAAGCTCATAACATTGAACAACAATAACATTACATTGACCATTGTTTGTTGTGATGTGCTTGGTGTCTTCTGTTGCCAGTCATGTCCGATGGATGGGATTACTGCTGTATACCGAGTATTTTTTAAAAATTTGCTGGGATAGCTTACAAGCAACATGCCAAACTGACTGGTGTTATATTTATCTCCCTTTCCTTTGTACACTAAGGCTTCTATACCAAATCTCCATTAATTCTGATATAGCTCCTTCAAGCAAATTCATCAAATATTTCAGACATGGCACTATATCCCAACCCATTACCTTTATTATATTCCCAGAAATCTTATCAATCCCAGCCGCTTTTCCAGCTTTCAACTTTTATATATTTTTTAAATGCCTTTATTATCACCACCATCATCACCACATCATCACTTCACCACTATTAGTCATCACATCTACCTGTCCGTTATTCTTATAGCCAACCATCTTTACATACAGCTGACTGAATACTTTTGCCTTCTGATGATGATGAGATGATGCTGCTTGTTGTTTAAAGAGGCCTAACATCTGGGTAACTGTCCTCACAAATACACTCCACTTGTTCATTAATGATCCTTGGATTGTCTTTCGTGAAACCTGGTTCTGCTTTAAAGTACCTAAACATATCTTTCCATTTTTCCCTAAAATTCAAGACTGCCAATTATGTTTGCCATCATGTTATTAACAGCTGACTTTTTTTTTTTGCTATTTTAGAATTCAATTTCATAGTAATTTTCTTCAATCTGTCCTTACTTCCACAACCACTCCGAACTCTATTTCTTTATTTCTCTGATATGATATAGTTGGTCTTTACCATTCCTTACCACCTTTAAAACGTGTTTTCACACTCCTCAGCAATTGCTTTAAACCCATCCCATTGGCTCTTTACATCTTTATTTACCATTTTCCAGTGATCGTAATGATTAAATTGTACTGCTTAATAGTCCTACTTTTACAGCCTTCCTTTCTATCACCTTAATTAACTATAACAAAAACAGCTTCATGATCTCTTATACGAATGAAATTGAATGTCTTCTATTAATCAAGGAAACTGATATAGAAGAGCTCTACATAGAGTTCATTTTTGGAGACATTACTGGACATCCTGGAAAGTGGTGAAGATGTATCGTAGAAATGGGTACCAGTATTTATAAAGCATAATGAAGGGTATAAACTTAAGGAACTTGACAAATTACTGTTTTGTGCTTGGTGTTCCTGGTTGAAATGAGAGGATTGATATGAGAAAATAAATTACCAGCATCCCCAATAAAGAGTGAACTTCTGATTTCAACAATTATGAAAATGTCCTGTCAAGAATTCCATGAGTACAATATACTAAGCTGACATTTAAAAGGCACCAAAAGTTAAATAGCAAATACACCTGGAAGAAATAAGATAATTTAACCCTGTTCTCAAATCAACAGTGAGTATGATCTCCACAGAATGTCCGATATTTACAGTGACACGTTCCTTTTTTCATTTGGCAAAAGATAGCAACCCTAGTAGAGAAAAAACACAAAAAAGGACAAGGACAGTTTCCATACACTGCCATCTTCAAACATACACAAACATACATACAAAGACCTGCTATAAATACTTACAAATAAGATTAAATGATGATATGATAAACAGTTGATACTCTCCTTTCTTGATTCAATCCTGTGTTCCTACACTATAATGCTTTGCACTAACACATCAAATGTTTACACCAATGCAAGGATAGGAAAGGGTTAGGATTGGGAAGGAAGCAGCCATAGCATTAATTAAGGTACAGCCCCAGCATTTGCCTACTGGGAAAAAGTGAAACAACAGAAAACTACTTTCAGAATTACCGATGGTGGGATTCGAACCCACCATCTCCCGACGCAAACTCACAGAAATGGAATTTCTCCCATCTATATATATAAAATAACTTGTCCTGACTGACTGACTGACTGACTGATTCATCATCGCAGAGCCAAAACTACTGGACGTAAAGAAATGAAATTTTGGGGATATATTCATATTAAGATGTAGGTGCTCGCTAAGAGAGGATTTTTGGATATTCCTTCGCTAAGGGGGTGAAAAGAGGGGTGAAATTTTAAAATGAGTGTGTCTATATCTCGAAAGTTTAAAAGTTTACAGATGTAAAAATTGGTATTTAGAATCTTCTTTAAAAATAAGGAAACACGTATTTTTTGTTTTCAGAAAATCCCAATAGGAGGGGTGAAAAGGGGTGAAAATGGGGAAAATGGGTTGAATGCCCTTAATCAGGATACCAGTACTTATATCTCAGAAACTGAAGATATTACAGACCTGAAAATTGGTACTTTTGATCTCTTTTAAAAATAAAGAAACACTTTTTTTTTTTTTTTTTTTTTCCGAAAATCCAATTAATGGGAGGGTGAAAAGGGGGTGAATTTTTAAAATGAGTGAATCTATATCTCCAAACTTTTAAAGTTTGCAGATGTAAAAATTGGTATTTAGAATCTTAATTAAACATAAAGAAACACGTATTTTTTGGTTTTCGGAAAATCGCAATAGGAGGGGTGAAAAGGGGTGAAAAATGGGTTGAATGCCTTTGATGAGGCTACTTATATTTCAGAAACTGAAGATATTACAGACCTGAAAATTGGTGTTTGGGATCTCCTTTAAAAATAAAGAAACACGTATTTTTTGTTTTTGGAAAATCCAATTAATGGGGAATGAAAAGGGGGTGATTTTTTAAAATGAGTGTATCTATATCTCAAAACTGTTACAGTTTATAAATGTAAAAATTGGAATTTAGAATCTCTTTTAAAAATAAAGAAACACGTATTCTTTTGTTTTCGGAAAATCCCAATAGGAAGGGTGTAAAAGGGTGAATAATGGGTTGAATGCCTTTAATGAGGCTACTTATAACCTGAAGATATTACAGACCTGAAAATTGGTATTTGGGAACTACTTTAAATGTAAAGAAACACGTATTTTTTCGTTTTTGGAAAATCCAAATATTGTGGGGTGAAAAGGGGGGTGAATTTTTTAAAATGAATGTGTCTGCATCTTAAAACTTTAAAATTTACAGATGTAAAAATTGGTAGTTAGAATCTCCTCTAAAAATAAAGGAACACGTATTTTTTTGTTTCCTGTAAATCCCAATAGGAGGGGTGTAAAAGGGTGAAAAATGGGTTGAATGCCTTTAATTGTGATACATATATCTCAGAAACGGAAGATATTACAGAACTGAAAATTTGTATATGGGATCTCCTTTAAAAATAAAGAAACACGTATTTTTTAGTTTTTGGAAAATCCTATTAATGGCGGTTAAACAGAAGTGACAAATTGGGGTGAATTTTTTGAAAGATTATCTTGGAAACGTAAAATGTTACAGACGTAAAAAGTGGGTGTTTGGAATCTCCTGTAAATGTAAAGAAACACAGGTGATTTGTTTTTTGAAACTCCACTTAAGGGGAACCCAAAAGGGGTGAAATTTTAAAATGAGAATTTTTACAGTATATCTAAAAAAAACTTAACATGTTACAGAAGTGAAAAATGGTATTTTTATCTCTATTAAACATAAAGAAACATGTATTTTTAATTTTCGGAAATACCACTTGGGTGGAGGGGGGTAAAAGTGACTGAAAATGGTGTTGAATTCTTTTAATTAGGCTACTGATATCTTAAAAATGAAGATGTTACAGACGTGAAATTTGATATTTGCAATCTGCTTTAAAAGTAAAGAAACACGTATTCTCGGAAAATCCAATGAAGCGGGGGGAGGAGGGTGAAAGAATTGAAAATTGTATGAGAATATATACATCTAATAAAAACTAAAGTTGTTACAGACGTGAAAATTCGTATTTGGATCTCCTTTAAAAACAAAGTAAAACGCGTTTTGGGGGGGAAACCATCTTGGGGGGCGGGAGTGTAAAGGAGTTGAATTCCTTTCATGAGGACACATAAATCAAAAAGTGAATAAGTTAGAGTCATGATAATTGGTATTTAGAAGATCCTTCACTATTAAAGAAACAAGTACTTTTTGCGGAAAAATTCACTTGGGGGGGGGGGGGAGTAGTTTGAAATGAAGTGACAAAAGTAAATTATATTTATGGGGATACTTATATCTCAAAACTGAAGGTAATAGACGTGAACATTGGTGTTTGGAATCTCCCTTAAACATAAAGAAACACGCCTTCTTTTAATATATTTTGGGCGGGGGGGGGGGGGTTGGCAGTAAAAACTAACGGCGGTGGGGTGTAAAAGGAGGTGAGACCAATTGATTTTACTGTTCTTAATGTACTTATAAGGATCCTCCGTTGCTCAGGCGGCAGCGCGCCGGCCTCTCACAGCTGGGTTCCGTGGTTCAAATCCCGGTCACTCCATGTGACATTCGTGCTGGACAAAACGGAGGCGGGACAGGTTTTTCTCCGGATACTCCGATTTTCCCTGTCATCATTCATCCCAGCAACACATAATAGTAATAATAATAATAAGAAGAATAACATTAATAATAATAATAATAATAATAATAATGTTCCGGACCGTCGTCAAATGTGCGGACCACGCTGGAAACGGCTCCTGGACGGGTAATGACTAAGAATGCAGTCCGGCCGCGAGTTCAGTGCCGCCAAGGCACCCAATATGACACCACGCCGGATCTCCTGAAGGATTTTATCCAGATTAAAAATGATTATAGGAAAATACGGTATGGCAAAGATTTACGGACCCAACTGACCGGGAGGAATACCTCAGCCTAGCCCGGGATGTACGAAATCGATTGCTGGAAAGGAAGATTGAAAAATGTGAGGAAACTTGCCGTAAAATAATAGAAAACCAGTCAGATCGGGAATTTTGGTGGATTCTCGCAGAAAACGAGTCAGATCGCGAATTTCGGCGGATTATATATAAAACAATAAGCATTATAAATTTCAGTATAATACCGTAGCGAAGCACGGGTATCTTGCTAGTATAATATAAAATCCAACCCCGATCTCTCTTAAAAATATCATCACTACTGACAAAATCAAATCAAATACAATATCATTTATATCAAGAAGAGGAACTCCAAGTAAGATTCAATCAAATGAGTCTAAATTATATTTCTAATTTCTTCAGAGTATATGTCAACTTCTTCAATAGAGGAAAATGAAAAAGGCATGGCAGAAGTGGTTTAGTTAATGGCTTTTCACACTGGAGGCCAATTTTCCCATTTCAGCAATTCCACAAAGTAATTTTCGTCTTCAGAGTATATGTCAACTTCTTCAATAGAGGAAAATGAAAAAGGCATGGCAGAAGTGGTTTAGTTAATGGCTTTTCACACTGGAGGCCAATTTTCCCATTTCAGCAATTCCACAAAGTAATTTTCGTCTAGAAAATGACATAGATATGAAGGGTGTCTGTTCTTAAATACTGTATCTTGTAAACAGCAACATAGACTCGGAGTGGCTTTAGTACTCACAGAAATACCCAGGCAAGGAGATGGAACTACTTCTTTATAGGTGTATGGTGGGGATGAGAGAAGACTGAATGCTTGTTTTAAAATGTGACTGATTTTGTGGAGACCAGGATGATATGTGGTTATGAAGGGAACTGGATTAGTTTGCTTGGAGATTCTGGGGACATAGTTCTTGGCTCGAGAAATCTGGCGGTCAACCAATTGGTTGGTATAACCCCTAGCAATAAAGGCCTTCCTCAGGTTATCATTGCTGGAGGCACGGGCTTTAGGGGTTGAACAAATCAGTTTGCCCCAGATGGCAAGGATAAATGGTAGAGATCGTATCATGTGATGTGGGTTAAAACTGTTATAGTGGAGATACCATGGATGGTTAGTGCATTACATGTGTACAGAGATATTGATTTTGCCATCCTGGAGGTGGAGATCAATGTGAGTAAAGTGAGGGAGGTGGGGGGAGATCTGCCAAGTGAGATGGGCACTGTAGTTGAGGAGTCAAATAGGTTAGCTTCATAGTGCCATAGAAGAAAGATATCATCAATGGACCTCCACAGAAATCTTTCCAAGGTTTTTCTATGAATACACTGGCAGAGAATGAAATCCCAACACCAAGAAGACATTTGTTAAGAGGAATGCAATTTAGGCTAAGCAATTGTCTTGGTAACATATTTATTTGATTAAAGTTTCCAGGTCACAGGTTCAAGAATGCGCAAGAAGACATACGACATGATGTTACATTAATAACCGCTGTAGTTACCATGATTTTAAATGCAAGCATGCAAAAGTGCAGGCATTGTGTCGTACAGGTGCCTTATGTGATTTGGTGGGATGGAGTTCCATGCCTGTTGCACCTGGTCAGTCAAATCAGCAACACTTAATGCTGGTACTGGATGATGCTGGATGTTGTTCCATAATGTCCCATACGTGCACAACAGGTAAAAGGTCTGGTGATCTCACAGACCAAGACAACTGGTCAACACTCTGTAGAGCACGTTGGGTGACAGCAGCAGTATGTGGATGAGCATTATTCTGCTAGAAAACATCCCCTTGAATACTGCAAATAAAAAGGCAGCACAACCAGTTCAATCACCAGTTGACGTATACATCCGCTATCAAGGTTCTTAGGATAATGACGAGTGTGCTCCTGCTGTCAGAGGAAATAACTACCCGGACCATAACTCCTGGTGTAGGTCCAGTGTGTCGACACCGCTAACAGCTTCGTCCCAAGCGCTTGCCAAGCCTCCTCCCTACCAATCTACGGCCATCACTGGCACCAAGAGAGAAACAGCTCTGATCTGAGAACACAAAAAATTTCTACTCCAACCTACCCTACACTGAAGTCGCAGATTGCAGTGATTTGTAGTCAGTGGTATGAACACTACAGGATGTCTGGATCCGAGCTGTCCTTTAAGCAATCAATTTGTTACAGTTCACTGTGTCGCTCTGGTGCCAACTGAAGCTCTAATGGCTGCTGCAGATGCATTATGATCCACCACAGCCATGCAGCGAATGTCTTCCCTCTCTGTAGTGGCCCGTGTGGGGCCAGACCTCAGTCTTCTTGCCTTCCCGTAACCACTGTTGCCAACACTGATGCACTGTTGACACATCCCTGCAAGTCTTTCTGCAATATCGCGGAAAGAACATCCACTTTCTCATAATCCTATTACACGGCCTCGTTCAAACTCAGTAAGCTACTGATACTGCCTTCTTTGTCTCCTTAAAGACATCTTTGACTCACACCTACCTCACAGCATCAACACCGGATGATGACTAATACTTACAAAGTGTACAGCACATATTTAAAGCAAACTTACTTTGCAAAGTCATAGTGGTGCAAGTAGCACCACTCTTCATTGACTAGCATGCAAATTTGAATAGCCATCATCTTTCAGATGTGCAAATATGTCTCCCAAATTTAGTTTATCCAGCACAACTCCTTCTTGATGTTGGGATTTTATTTTCTGCCAGAGTATGTTGCCATAATAGGAGACCATCTTGGTGCCCATAGCAGTGCCTCAAATCTGGTGGTATATTTGCCCCTTAAAGTTGAAAATATTGTGACTTAGGGTGTATTTTGTGACAAGGAAGGAAGGAAGTATGAGGTGGGGCATTGATTGTGCTGTCATGTGCTCAAGGACATTGTGTCATTGTGTGAAATGTTGGTGAATAGTGAAGTAATATTTTTAATAATTGTTGTAAATATTTAGCATATTTCTGGGTGAGTGCATTCTAATTATGTTATTCCTGTTAGGGAATGTTTTAACATACTTTTGTAAATTTTGAATTAATTCCTAAACATTTGATTGTAATTATGTTATACTATCCACAAGGAACTTTTAATGCTCATGTATTTTTTTGCTTCTTGCTTTAATGTATTTCTTTTTATTCTTCTTTATCATTAAATTTCTTATTTTGATATAATTCCTTGTTAATATACTGTGTTCATGTAACTGTTTACTGTATTTATGTAATTTGTGATTTGTCATTTAATTTTGCTATAAAATCTCCCAACTGCAATGTATTTGTTAACGACAACAACAATGAAACTATGAAGTGAAAAGTCACATGCCTTTGATCCAAATTCCATGAAAAATTAGTGGTCCTGTTGCTACAGTCATATAAAATTTTAAACTTGCCTGTTAGCTTGCTTGCATGGGCTTTAATGTGCAGTACAATAAATTGTGGCAACTAAAAATTTAACAAAGTTAACAGAAATTATATTTTATCTGAGGTAGAAAAAGAAATAAATTACAAATAAAAACTCTGGAACAAAGATTGCCTTTATTTTTAGTACTTACAGTCGAACATAATATTTCTGTACGGATCATTCCATGACTTGAATCATTCCTCTCTTGCACAGCATCCTTCATGCATTCATAAAATGATGGCCATCCACTTCCAGAGTCAAACTTTGTTGTTGAACTAAAATGAGAAAAAGGCTGGCATTAAAATCATATGTTATCTACTCAAAACTAACTTGCATATATGAAAGGCAGGTATAAGCCATACAAGATCCAATGCCATTTCAGAAGTTTCCATTCCTCTAGTAAAAAAGAATACTACCAAACTAATCCTGTAGTGTATATTTAGGTTGGAAACACAAGACATATGGCAACAGAAGACGAGAAACAAGAAAGCTTGTGGTTTAGGAAATATGCTTAGACTCACACAACATGATATTTAATTCATTTATTAATGCACAGAATTTGTGAAGAATAAGCTTACAAGTAGAAAAGATAGAATACATTTCAGTTCATGCAGTAGTCTATGATATTCCTAGATTTATACACTTAAGAACGTGGTAATGTTCACAAATTCTCAATCTGAGTTTGGATCATGGTATGATTTTGTCTTGCACATTTTATGATGGAAGCCATGCACAGCCAAAGAGGTCACAAAGTGACCTAAGTCCTGATTCATGTCAATCCATGCTTTATTCATTATGGTCCCAGTCAAGTAGAACTCAATACAGGTCACATGCACAATAGCTGCCGAATTCTTCTGTCTCTTCCACCTTATGTAAGTCACATGATGCAGCCACTGCATAGGGTAATCTCTGCTCCAATCAAGAAATTCAACCTGAAATTAGATTTACTATCCCGGAAAAAGTCTCTAACTTAATAAAGAAAAGCAAATCAAAAGTTTCCTAATTTCCCACAAAAACAATTAATTCTTGAAACAAAACATCAGTGACAATAATTTAATCGTGATGAAAGCTGATAAAGGAAATGCCACTGCGATCATGAGCAAAGGAACTTTTATCCAGAAAAAAATAATTTTTTCTCAGAAAATTAATTTAAGGCAATCAAAAAAGACCCAACCAACAGCATTAAAAGAAATCTCAAGCAGATACTCAAACATACTTCGTTCATTCTCAGTGAACATGAAGCACAAAAACTAATTAACATGAATCCGAGCATCCCCACAGCGAAGCATTACCAAAGGTTCATAAAGAAGGAATACCTGTAGGACCTATAATTAATTTTTGGAATAGTCCGACATACAAGTCCTCAAGATTCATCCATAACTTTCTGAAAAAATATTACACCTTCGAAAACACCAGGTCCATTTAAAATTCACTAGAATTATGCAATTTAACTAAAAATCTATCTTTTCAGCCCCATCACAAATTACTGTATATTAATTTGATATCAAAAACATGTACTCCAACATACCAGTATCTATAACCATCAAATTAATCAAAGACAACTTGCAAAAATATTGTAAATTAAGCAAGCAAAAAAGAAGAGTTCACAGCAATCCTGGACTTTGTAATATTGAACAATTATTTTACTTTTAATGGCCTCTTTTATAAACAAGGTCTTCCTATGGGCCTCAGGGAAAATGGCTATATAGATCACTTAGAAAGAACAAAAATCCTCAACAACATCAAAGGAATATCCTTCTGGACGTATTATGTGGACAACACATTCGCTATTATAGATCATAATGGGACCAATGGGGATTCCACACTAGAACAATTGAACAAGGTTGCCTCATGGATCAAATTCACATGGGAATCTGAAGTTAATAATTTTCTGAACTTTTTGGATCTGGTCATCAGCATACACTCTGAAAACCTTTCATACAGTATCTATAGAAAACCTACACAGACAATAAACACCATAGGACAGGAAGCCACATACCCAGAAGCCCACAAAAGAGCCTCATTCTATACCATAATCTATAGAGCCTTCAACATCCCCTTGTCAGATGAGAACCGGAAAAAAAGAATTAAACACCATTTATCTCATAACGAGAAAAAATGGTTTTAGGAAAGATTTTAAAAACAAAATCATCAATAAAGTAAAAAAATAGACCTACTTCAATATTACTTAGAGAATTCAAAAAGAAAATAGATAATTATGCATTCACTTTCGGAACAAGAACATTTATAAAATGACTAATACCTTTAAAAAACACAACATCAGCATATCTTTCAAAACTGTCAACCAAATGTAAACCTTTTTTTATAATCAACATATAGTTAACAATATTAACAACAAATTCCATAAATCAGGGGTGTATAAGCTAAAATGCAATCAATGCCAATGTGGGCAAACTGGCCATAATTTTTACATTCGTTATAATGAACATATTAATGTCACAAAATGCAATAGGTTCTCTCCCTCCTGTGGGTGGGGGTAGTAGAATAACACCCACAGTAATGCCTGCCTGTTGTAAGAGGCAACTAAAAAGGGCTCCAGGGGCTCTTAACTTGGGAATGTGGGTTAGCAACCACAGGGCCCTCAGCTGAGTCCTGGCATTACTTCCACTTACTTGTAGCACAGCCCTCACTTTCACCTATCCTATCCAACCTCCCTTGGTCAACTCTTGTTCTTTTCCAACCCCGACGGTATTAGAGCACTCGAGGCCTATGGAGTCTTTCATTTTCACGCCCTTTGTGGTCCTTGTCTTTCTTAGGCTGATACACTTAATTTATCGAAGTGTTGGATCCCTTCCATTTTCTCTCTCTGATTAATGTTATACAGAGGATGGCTGCCCAGTTGTACTTACTCTTTAAACAATAATCACTACCACCATCAATAGGTTCTTCACTATGGGCTCCCATATATCAGATTTCAACCATTTTTACATCCATAGAACAAGACCTACAGATCCTTCACTTTAATAACAAAGGCAACTTATTCAATATTTTGGAGAATATATCTATCAACATCGATCAAAAACGTAATCTGATACACAATTAAAATTAAATTTCTGAGAACACGAATGTGCTAATTGAAGGAATAATATAATTATAAGATTCTTCATAACTACATATCAATACAGAACAGTACACTTCCGTTCCCTGCCCGCTTACTCTAACCCCCTCACTCCTTCCCCTATGTGCTCGCTTTCTCAAACATGCGATCTACACACACGCACGCACGCACGCACGCACGCATGCACGCACACACACACACACACAGAGAGAGAGAGAGAGAGAGAGAGAGAGAGCTCAGTTGGTCATAGCACACAGGAAGAGTTGAACCTCATGTGACCGGCAAAGACATAAGTAAAGATCTACCATAAGGATTGATTATAAGACTTCGTCATAAGAGTAGTTATAACTACTATATTCTACTTGCTAGTCATTTTACACACATTTGTACCTAAAACAGTATCCTCTTACTTACGTATAAGAACAATCAGGATCCTGATCTATCTTTCTTTCAGGTATGAGATTTTTAGGCTGATGATGCCCTCATTATGGGTGAAACATGTCCCTATATCTAATATGTTAAGAACTGTTTCTTAAATTCAAATAAAAAAACCTCTTATGTATTGAACAGGTAGAATTTATATGTATTGAACAGGTGGAATTTATAATCTACAGTAGTATTATTATTTGACTTGAAGACATAAGTAGTCAGATACATCTTTATCACATAGGAATTTTACATACATCTCACGTTTATTGATAACTTATACATTCTTATTTTTATTTTAGGCCTATTTTTCTTCTATTGGTACAACCAGACATCTGGTCTGTGTGCTTCTCAAGCTAAAAGTTCCTCCTACAAACCACCTTGTAACAAGACTAATTATAAGGCATTGCACCGGTCTTCACGTCCAATATATCAAGAGTCCATCCAACAGCTATAATTTTAACAAAAACTTGAAATGTGTGCTATCAATATTCAATCCCACAGCATTGTCACAAAAAGACCTTGTAACAAGACTAATTATAAGGCATTGCACCGATCTTCACGTACAATATATCAAGACTCCATCCAACAGCTACAATTTTAACAAAAACTCTCTAATGTGTGCTATCAATACTCAATCCAACAACATTTGTCTCAAAAAGTGGTGTACATCAACACTCTTTTACAATTTTAAACATTTGTATGTCTGATATTTTTCTTGAAAAAGTGTTGTATTTTTAATCAATTATCATCGACTGATTTGCCAACCAAATCACGTTTTATCTTTAAAATGTGTCCTAATATCCTTGTTTTATTTTTAACTTGTCTTCTGCTCATTAGTTGATGATGTCCCTAATGGGGATGAAACATGTCCTTAATTAACAAAAACATGTTATTTTGAAAAATAAATAACTTCCTTCTGTTATTGTAAAGGTGGAACTTTTAATTTTCTTAACGATTATTTAATTGACAGTACGGGCTTAAAATGAAATTTATTTCCTTATTTCCTGTAATTCAGTTCTTTTGCATTCAACATGAAATGAAGAAGAGAGTTATCTATGTTAAATGTAAACTACCTCTACTTATCAAAGATGTGATGTGATGTGAAGATTAATAGAGCTGGATGATACAGCAAATGAATACAGGCATAACCTGAGATCACAGGTTAAATATACCAACTAAAATCAAAGTTCTGTTGCACCACTGTCGATCCTGTTGCACTCTATGGTGCTGAATGTTAGACGACTACAAGAGAAGCAGAATGTAAACCATGTGTCATGAACACTAACAAGGGAACTGTTTGGGCTGAACCAGACAGTATTAATGAAACTTTGTATGAATGATCAATCATCATACTTTCCTAAATTTAATGGTAATAATCATTTGCTGTAAAATCAATGGCCATGTTATAATTATTTGCTGAGAAATAGCTGGGTGGCTGGGAACTGTCCACTGATGATGATGTAGAATAACCTTGCATATGCACTGAAGAAATACACTGAATGACCAAACGTCATGGGAAGACATTGAATGTGATGTTAATAAAAACAGTTGGAAACATTCTGGAGGGATCTGGACCCACACATCTTGCATTGCTACCCACAATTGGTCTTGTGTAATTAGTGCAGAATTCATAGAGCGTACATCAGCATCGAAAGCATCCCATAAATGCTCGATTGGATTAAGACTGGGGGATCTGGAGGGCCAATCCATGGTCATAACTTCACTGGAGTGTCCTACAACCAGTTGCGTGCCACCACAGAGTGGTGACATGGCGCATTGTCCTTTTGAAACATGACATCTCCATCAGGGTGCTCTAGGGCCAGAAATGGATGCAGATGGTCTGAGAGAATGTCCACATAATGTGCACCTGTCAGCGCCCCCTGCAGCCGGACAATGGCGTCTAATTGTGACCATGATAATGCCGCCCAGACCAGCCACCTCCCGCCTGGACATAACCTTGTTGACACGCAGGATCCATAGCTTCATGCGGCATACGCCACACTTTCATGCGCCCATCAGCTCGATACGACTGGAACCGGGATTCATCGGACCATACCACATGCCGCCATTGTTCCATGGTCCACTGCTGATGTTCGCAGGCCCATGCAAGTGGTTGAGCTCTATGTCAAGGTGTCAGCAAAGGTATATGAGTTGGTTGTCGGCTGGTGAAGACTGTGCAGTGTACAAATGGGTTACTGAATCCCAACATTCACCTAGGCGATAATCTGACTCACAGTAACCTGTTGAGTGCCCAGTATGTTTCTGCGGAGGCGACATGATGTCCTTTCGTTAAACACCTGTGGTCTTCCCGTGCGGCAGTTTGTGTGGGTGGTAACATTCTCTCTGCGATATTGAAGATCCACCCTCGACATTGTTGACCTCAGAAACCTAAATTCGCGTGTAATCTCCGCAATGCTATGACCCATGCGCCGTGGGCTGATTTATTTATTATATAGCATATGACGATTACGATATTATATACAATATTTACAACAACCATCTCAAGTTCATAACTAAAGTTCCATATCAAAAGTTGAGAGCCAGAAAGGAGCTTCACTTGAGATAAAGTGTAAGTCCTCTACAGAGCCTGCATGCAAAGGACACACAAATGCAATGTGATCCACTGTCTGCTCCTCTTCTCTACAATCACATTGCGGTGATGACTTCCATCCCCATTTGATGAGAGTGGCTCCACATCTACCTTGGCCAGTCCTAATTCGGTTTAGCGTTCTCAACTGCCACCTGGGAAAGAAAAATCCATCTGGGCACTTGCAGGGGTTCTCAATGATGTGATGATGTAACGAGGATTGCTGTTGCCATTCTTCTTTCCAGGCATCCGATACATTGAAGGGGGTGTCCTGTAGATTCATTGCAGTATGCCAAAAAGGGTGTCTGGATTTCAGTCATTTGGATGGGAAGCTGCTATGTCAGAATGAATAGGGAGGTGAGGATTGTTTTCCATTTTCTTCCATAAGTTAAGCAGAGACTGCAATCTTCTTAGGGGTGGAAGTGGTATGAGGCTTAGTGTCGGAAGCCAGTGCGTGTTAGTTCGTCGAATGACCCTGTAATGATAAGCACTGCTTGGTTCAGCTGGGTGTCTACTAGTCCAGTGTGAGCACTGTTAAGCCAAGTTGACCAGCAATATTCAGCGACGGAATAAGAAAGTGCAAGAGCAGTGGATCTCAGGATTTGAGCATTAGCACCCCAGGATGTACCCACCAGCTTTTGAAGGATGTTATTCCTGGTCTTGATCTTGGCTGACACATTACAGAGGTGATTCTTGTAGGTCAAGGACCTGTCCAGTGTGACTCCCAGTAACAGTAACAGTACTGTAGATTCTCTCCTCTGAATGGTATGGTTGGTTTGTAACCAGCACTTCTATTTCGCAAGTGGAAGGTAGAAACAACAGTTTACTGAGGGTATGGTCTAAGGTTGTTCTGGCGAAAGAAACTGTCTAGAATCTTTAAGTCTGATGTAAGCATCGACTCAGACTCATCGAAGCGTTGGTATTGGGCGGCCAATGCGATGTCATTTGCGTAGATGAATTTTCTGGATTTGGTTACTGCGAGGTCATATGAGTACAGGTTGAATAGTAGAGGGCCAATACAGAGCCCTTGTAGAATGGTTCGCAGATTGCAAAACTTTGGTCGTGAGCAAAAATATTTTTCCTGGCCTATCTACTTCTAACCTACCCATGATAACATTGGCAATGTAATGGCCCTACATCACTGGTTTCATTGATTGAAACGAATATTTTGTTTCCAGAGACTTCTTCTCTGATATTCCTTATTGTGTCATCATAACATTGGGATAAATAGTTCTTTCTCAGAGTAGACTCATCCGGAATTACACAGCCCGCATACCTTTCTAAGAAACCTCTCTGTTTAATATTGTTCAATATCCAGAGTGGAATGTTTGAAGAAACCAAAACTTCACACAAGTCTTCACAAAGGAAGTACCGCCATCAGAGGATGACTTTGAGAGTAACAGTTGAGAAACTTTTCGTTTGCTACTATTTTGGACTCCAGTATGTGCTTCTCTCTACCGATATGTTGCTGAACGGTAAATCTCCTATCTCCTGCGACTTTCACTTCACATATTTTGCAGAAAAGAATTTCACCATCGGTAGTAAAAATATCCTTGCCGAATTCTGAAATTATGTGTTTGAAATGAACAGCCCTAGATAGCTTTAACTTCGGCATTTTAAAATACACTCAAAAACCATTCGCGACCCCCCTCAATTTCAACATCGCTTCCAGATTAGCCTCAAGTGCAGGTGTGTCTCCTGGAACGTGGATATTCCAAGAAATAAGGGTCGAACAAAGTTGTGGAGATTCGCATGTCTTCGTATTCAACCTCAATTTCAGTTCCGTTAATATCCAGTACCATACGCAAAAAATGCATCATAAACCATTAAAAATGTGAGAAAAATGTATAAAATATTCTAATAATTTTCCTAAAATGGCATAATAATGACGCAAAAAGCGAGAAAATGGCCTAAAAAAATACTAGGAAAAATTATGAAAATATGACTTAATAACTATGCATTTCTGTAATATGGGGGCCATGAACAGGATTTATATGTAAATTAGCAATGACTGTGGTGAACTATTTAAAAGATGGCATGTCATCAGAATCCAGGCCCTGGTGATGACCCTGATGGGGAAAGATGACAAGATCATTGATTTTATGAGAAAGAGGATGTAGTGACTAGGAGTGAGCGAAGTAAAATGGAAGGGGAAAAGTAGAAAGAAAATCGAGGAAGGGATTCATACTGTACTGGAATGGGGGTCATAATTAAAGGAATCCTTGAATAGTATGTGGAAATGGCAGACTGTATAAGCAATAGGATAATCAAAGTTTGGATGAGAATGGAGAATGGAATGAATGTATATACGAGTACGCATTCCAGATCAGAAACAGAGAAGAGGATATTGAGGTATTCCTGGAGGAACTGGAAAGAGAAACTACTGATGTGGACGTGATAGCGATAGGTGACTTTAAGAACAAGTGGGAACTGAAAGAGTACTACTACTACTACTGCTGCTGCTGCTAAGTTTTAATTATGTTCCTGAAGGGGCAGCAGGCCTCCTTGATGGTAATGGAGTCTCTCACACCAAGGAGATTTAATACGGTGAAGGAGATGTTCAGAGAAGGTGAGAAGGCAGCACCCACAGCTTATACTTGGAACTGTCCAGGCATTCACCTTAGTGCAGAATGGAAAACCATGCAAACACCATTCTCAAGACAGCCAGCGGTGGGGACCAGCCCCTCTCAGTCTCCTGAATGCAAATCTGTTGCCACCGGTAAGCCGAAGCTCCTCTGTTTGGTTGGTCAGTCAGAATGCAGAGCCACGGTCAAGTTGTGGCCACCAATATGGCCGAAACTGATTCTACATCTGCTCTGAAAGACTAGGGAAGGAAAAAGTTTTTTAATGTTTACTATTTGATTTACGTCGTACCGATGCAGATAGGTCTTATGGTAACAATGCGATAGGAAAGGGCTATAGTAGGAAGAAAGTAACCATGGCCTTAATTAAGGAACATTGTTTTTCATAGTTTCCCTATTTTTACACCAGGCAAATACTAGGGCTGTTATTATGGTCATGGCTCTTCTTCCACAGTTCTCTTCTTTAAACAATAATCACCATCATCACCACCACTTGCCTTTTCCTATCTCATAGTTGCCGAAAACTTATCTGAATTAGTGCGACAGTTATGAAAAAAACCACATACAACCTACTTTTTAGTTGTCACTATTATGTGTGCTAACTTGGCAGTAAATATAAGTGAATCCCTCCCTGTGGATGTATGTGACAGTCCTCTGATGATTGAGATAAGTAATTCTGACATGTATGTAGTTAAAGTGACCTATAATTCCATGGAAATTATCCCATGTATAATAAAATATATCGGTTGACAAGAATTGTAGTCAACTTGACAGTTACCGGACTGCCCCTTTGTCAGGCTCAAGAAACAAGTCTCTTGAATAGCGAAATTTTATTTTAAGCTCTACCTCCTCATACATTTCAAATGAACTACAGTGATTTCACAGTGGAAGACCCATAGAGAGGCCATCCGACTAACCTTTCTTCCCGGAATCATCTCAACATGATAATACAAATTACATGCTTCATAGAACATAACCTCTGATTGTGATTCACTCCTCACATTTGAGGCTAAACAGTGCTCTAGGCAGTGTTTAAACATGGCCGGTTTTAGACTGTGTCTAAGTGATAAATAATGTCTCTGGAATGTGGCAGCCATACTTAGACATTGTTTAACCGTATACATTATCTAAACACCGTTGCTGCAATCGGCCCTTAATGACTTTCTCCATGACATCTAAGTTGTCGCAATAGTACACTGCGACACCAAGACAAGTTTCCCAATGTGTTATAACTGGCTGGGGAGGTAGGGGCAATGAAGGTGCTTCTCCTTGAATTTCTCAGCACGAAGTAGAGCTTTGACATACACTTTCTTACAGTTGGATATAAATTTATATACTTCAGGGTAGCTACTTCTAACTTCTTCAGCCACCCTATCCAAGGCATGTCACATGTGTCATTTTTGGGTATAGCATTTTAAGTCCCTTGGCTGCATTCATCATATATGGAGCAGCAGCATCGATTAAAAATAGAAAAATGTGCTCTCTCTTCACCCCATTTGATCACAACAGATTCACTGAATTGTCGAAGAGAACTGCAATGGTCGAATGATTTGTCTTCTCTAGCACTTCTTAAGTCAGGAGGAATGTATCTACAGGCCAGTTTTCTTTCAGCGTGCCAACAATCATATTTGGTACATATCTTCCATCCACATCTGTAGCTTCGTCTGTTGAAACCCATATTTTACTGCCTCCCACTTTATTATATATAACATCTCTTCATAACAACCAATCATATCATCCTTCCTGAGAGTAGATTTATTGAGAACAGAATGCTTTGTATATTTTTCAAGAAAATGTCTGAAGGTTTGGTTCTTAAGTTTCTCTAAAGCAATATTAGACGAAACCATCATCTTGCATAGATCCTGCAAAATTTGTGAACACTGTGAATTTGATGTTGGAGTTTTGAATAGCAGATGTTGCCTATTTTTGAGAGCAGAATGTCTATTTACACAACTCTTATGTTTCGCAGCATTACAATGTTGTAGCAAAGTGAAGCAGTAACTTTTACCTCACACAATTTACAGAATAATACTGAAGATGTTTTCACCGAACATGCAAACAAAACTTAGCAACTTCTCACTAACTGAGACTTTCATTTTATACATATTGAAAGCAACTGAATGACTGAAGCTCCCTCAATCAAGGTCATTCAGTGTGTTGAAGGAGAAAGAGGGGAGGGCAAAGGAGAGAGAGAGAGATATGAACAACGACAAATAACTGCAGAACTGCCTCTGCTTTGTAAACAATAGCCCAGTTTCCAGGAATTGGCCCAGCCAGCAAACAATAGTTCTTACCTTCTAAAAACATTCCATACACTACTTTTCAATGGTTCATCAGAAGTCTATCCTTAAAATTGCCAAAATATGTTGTTATAATGAGATGTTGTTCAAAATATGCCACAAAACAAAAGAAGTCTAAAAATGCATGTATACGCCCAATAAAACCTGTTTAATTTTGATTATCATGCTTGAAACATGTTGAAAACTAGACTACATGATATAATGTTATGGGGGGGGAAAATCTGATGTCATTGTCATAGAAATCTGTCCCCTAGTAATAATAAAGGCACTGGACCTGTTGGTCTGCAATGGCTGTACAGATTGGATACAGAAATGTGAGCCAGAAAAATGGAGAAAGGGAATAATAATACCGAAGTTTAAGAAGGGATACAAAAAATTAGGCAATAACTATCAATGAATCACACTCTTATCTCAAGTTGCAAATATCACAGAAAGGATAACGGAGAGGAGACTTGAGAGAAAAAATGGAAGTACAGTTAGAAGAAAAGCAACTTGGCTTTAGGGAAGGTAGATCAATATGGACCCCACCTTTTGTATGAGACAGTTGATGGAAAGATATTGGAAGTATGGTAAAGATCTAGTGACAACATTTTTCGATATAGTAGAGGAATATGATAGTGTACCTGAGCAAAAGGTATGGGAAACCATGGTAAGAAAGGGAGTTGGCAAATAAACAATAGAAACGATACGTGCAATGTATGGTAAATGTTTCAGCTGTCTAGACCCAACCCAGGAGGACGGAATGGTTTAGGAATGTTACCGGACTAAGACAGCGAAGTGTGCTGTTACCACTATTACTTATATTGGTAATGGAAGCATTTGGTGAAAGAGAGATGAAAATAATGCTATTTGCTAGTGATATTATAATCTGGGGAACAGACACTAAGGAAGTACAAGAACAGGTGGACACAATGAATGTGCAAATTGTGAAATACAGTATTACATTCAGTGTGGAGGAGAGCAAGATAATGATGATAAGAGGCAAAAGAGTATGGAAAGTAATCATAAATATTAGAGGTCAAAACCTTGAAACTGTGGACAGCTTCAAATACCTAGGAAGTGAACTAATGCAAAATGCAAAGCTGGATATAGAGATTAACATAAGGATGCAACAAGTGCATACATTCTACCAGAGTGTAGTTTGGAAGGAGGAGGTATCAAGGAGGTGTAAGGAAGTGATGTACATGATGTACTAAACATCCCTACTCAGTGGAGACCTGGGCAGTGACAAGAAGTGAGGAGAGTAAATTCAAGCCAGTGAAATGAAATTCCTAAGTAGTTTGACAGGAAAGACAGAGAAATGAAGATGTCAGAAAAGAAATTGGAGTAGCAAAGTTAAATGACAGAACTGAGAAGAATAGACTAACAAGGGAACATCAGCAATGGTTAAATCTCTGATCGTGATGAAACTTGGAAAACACATTGACGTACACGTAAAAAGATGTCAGCATCAATTTTTGGTGCCAACATTCATTAGGGCGTTAACTAAGGGGCCTAAAAGTTGTGACATTTCAAGTTCCATGTGAACAGCGATGAATACCTGCTGGCCAATGCTAAGCTGGTACACTGCCTGCCTCCTGCAACACTTCTGCACCTCCTCCCCACCCCCTCCTATTGGTTCACGCCACACGTTTCGTTTCCCTTCTCCCTGTGCCTGCCCGTCTGCTTAGCTGTTGAACGGGACTGGCACTATACTTTGCTTCTTTTCGTACTATAATTATTGAAATTCTTTAAATAACGTTCCTTTTCACACATAATGATAATAAATAACCTAAACTAAGATACCCATATTTTATTTGAATCTTATACTTTCATTCTTGTTAACTCCGGTGAGTTGTCACATTGTGGGTACAACCCCAAGTTAAGCACCATCGGGTGTAGTCAAACGTGGGATGGGGTACTGCATCTGACCTACGCTTAAATTTTTATTTACTTCTACAACAGCCTTAAAGCTGTCTGTAGTGTCCTTTAGAGTGGACATACATATAAAAGTAATTTAATTTAATCACCCACCATTAAATAAATCACACACCTTTAAACAACATTAAATATATTTTTATTTAAAGAAATTACGTGACCAGGTAATAATAATGAATAATGAATGTAATGAGGTTCGGTACCTCAGGATACCAAAACCTCGTTACAGGTCCAGATCTTCTTTTTATGCCCCTTACCCACTTTGTGTACGCTATCAGTTGTGTCATAACGAAATCGTGGACAACAATATTATAAACTCCGAGTTTGAAACTACTGGTATTTTCCATATAAGTAGAATATTTTTATTTTTGTTTGTCAATCAATCAATATTCTAAAGGCTAATGCCTTGTCGATGCAACCATTCTTTCATTGGCTGTTCATTTCAGTTCCATGTAATTGTCACAACCTGACCTCTTCTTGATGTCGTCCAAATACTTCATCCTAGTTCTTCCTCTTCCTTTCTTTCCCACCACTTTCCCTTCAAGAATATTAGTGATGAAAGTCTTGTGTTTGATGACACATCCAATAAATTTTAATTTCCTGTTGTCCATTTCCTTTAATAATCTTCTCTCTTCTTTAACTTCCCTTCAGACTACCAGGTTGGTTTTTCTTTCCGTCCAGCTCGTTATAGTCATTTTCCGCCATATCCACATTTCAGCAGCTTCAAGTCGATTCCTTTCTAATTTACCCAGAGTTTGTGCTTGTACTGAACGACTTATTTATGTTTTGCAGTGACAGACACAACACATTTCAATTGCAGCAATGGTTACCGAATATAAATCAATTTAATGCATAGACAATTTTGTCACGAGTATGACATGGAATGTAGTAAAGTTTGGCATAATAAGAAAAGCCTTGAAAAATAAAAAAGATGTGCATTTATATATACAGTAGATATACAGTAATCACAGGCAGACCTGAGGTCTTACTTTATCAGTACTTTTGCATTATTGCTGACGAAGGTCTATGTATTCAACAGGTACTGATATTAAACTATCACACTACAGTCTTCTGGGCACAATGGCAGTTACATACGTAAAAATTAAAATGGCTATTGTATAAACTGGTAAAACAACAGGAATGAAAGTAAAAAATTTAAATAAAATATTAGTTTAGGTTATTTATTATCATTATGTGTGAAAAGGAACGTTACCGTATTTAAAGGATTTCAATAATTATAGTACGAAAGGAAGCAAAGTATAGTGCTGGTCCCGTTCAGCAGCTAAGCAGACGGGCAGGTACGGGGAGAAGGGAAACGTGGCAGTGAACCACTAGAAGGGGGGAGGGTAGGAGGTGGAGAGGTGTGGCAGGGGACAGGCAGTGTACCGGCTTAGCATTGGACAGCAGGTATTCTCGCTGTTCGCGTGGAACTTCAAATGTCACAACTTTTAGGCCCCTTTGTTAACGCCCAAATGAATGTCGGCACCCAAAATTGATGCTGACATCTTTTAACGTGTACCTCAATGTGTTTTCCAAGTTCTATCGCAATGTTCCCTCGTAAGATGGTTTGGATATGTAAAGAAAATTGAGGAAGGAAGGATACCGAAACAGGTGATGGAAAGAGAGCAAGAGTGAGACCCAGAGCAAGATGGATAGACTTGATCAAGACCAGTATAAGAAAAGGGAACCTGGAATGGAACACTTTTTTTTTTTGCTTTACGTCGCACCGACACAGATAGGTCTCATGGCAACAATGGGACAGGAAAGGCCTAGGAATGGGAAGGAAGCCGCTGTGGCCTTAATTAAGGTACAGCCCCAGCATTTGCCTGGTGTGAAAATGGGAGACCACGGAAAACCATCTTCAGGGCTGCCAACAGTGGGATTCAAACCCACTATCTCCCGGATGCGAGCTTACAGATGCACGCTCCTAACTGCACGGCCATGGAACACAATTACAGAAGAAGAATTGTGGAAGGAGGGAGAGGTGGAGAAGTACCAAATGCCTCAACCAGGCAGGAGCTGGATAAGGGGAAATGATAATGATGGTGAAAACACATTGTACCAAATGAGATTCTGATGACAGGAACAGATTTTCTCACTCTACAAACATGCACAGTATATATGATATAGATGATTCAGACAGGGAACCTGAAATATTTGTCCTGAATGATGATGCTTGTTGTTTAAAGGGGCCTAACATCTAAGGTCATCGGCCCATGTCCTGAATGAGTAAATTCTTAATCCCAATATAAATGGAGAATTTATATTATCAAATAATGGGCCATTTATATTGGAATTACAGTAAATGAATATATCAAAATATTAGTTTTAGTATTTCTGTTTCATTTACAATGGAAGCTAAAATATTGTGTAGTGAAATCTTGGTCACCTACATATAAACATGCACACTGATGAGCAACTGAATTAGAGACACACACACCTGGCTAGTAGTGTGTAGCGTCCCCTTTTGGCCTGGTGATGGCAGTCACGTGGTACGACATGGACTCCACAAGGTATCGAAGGTGTTAAGTAGCCATTCTCATCCATAACCACTGCATAACCTCCCATAAAGCACAGAAATTGGTCAGAGCAGGGTCCAGGACACACAGATTCCTCTCGATAGCATCTCAGATGTGCTCAATAGGCCGGGTGACATTCGGCATGAAGCAAGCATTCTCATGTCAGTGGAGTGTCCATTGAACCAATCGACCACAGTTTGGGAGTGATGGGCTGATGCATTATTTTGCTACACAAAATTGTTTCCCGCAAGGTGCTGGAGGAAAAAAAATGCAGGGACATGATCAGACAGCACGATCCTGTAATGTTCACTGTGAGAGACCAGCTGTAACCTACTGGCAAGAGGGACATTGTCTCGTGCTGGATGACATGCTCGTAGCCTGCCATCCTCATGTACCAATTGGTACCTCAACTCATCTGACCAGGTGACCTTTTTTCCAAACTTTTAAGGTTCAAAGGTGATGTTCTTTTGCCATGTCAATCAATGTGCCTTCTGCGTTAAGCAGAGGAACCCCTGTGAGATGGTGACTCATGTACCCTATTGTGAGGAGATGGTTCTGGATGATATAACTGCTCACACATCATTGTTCTCCAGTATCTGCATTGCTCATCATTGTATTAATAATTAGCTGGTGTACCCGTACTTTGCTACGGAATTCTACATTGTATACAGAAGTCTAGATGAAGTTGTGTACATGTTGTGAATAAGATTTCATTAAATTGCATAATAACATAGGTATTTAAAAATTAAATTTTAGGCACCTTCCCCTAAACTACCATTTCATCCAGAGTAAATAAAGTTATTTATAGTCTAGAATGCAGTGCTTTATTCCCCGACTTCACATACCAATTTTCATTAAATTCTGGTCACCCATTTGCTTATGGCTAGCCACTGATGTGAACATGGCAACAAAAATCGAAATTCGTGAATATCTCTGTTAACATAGCTGGTACGGTAAAAACGTATAAGATATAAATGATTGGAAATTGAATTCTTTTAATTCTGTATAACTTTAGTTATGTAGTATTTATCGATAGAATGCCTCATAACATAGATTTTTGATAACTGAATTTCAGACCTTCCCCTAAACTACCATTTCACTCAGCCTTGTTCCCCAACTTTATGTACCGATTTTCATTCAGTTCTCTTCAGTCATTTTTCGGTGATGCACATACAAACAGACAGACATGACGGAAATTTAAAAAGTGCATTTCCTAGTCACTGTGGACACAACCAATACAGAAATGCAGTTCTTTCTTAATTCTGAGCAATGTACAGACAAAACTCTTATTATATACATAAACCCTTTAATTAGTACAAATTAAGAACCTGACAGATTCCAATTCAGAATCACTTATTTTGTCAGGCTGCAGAGAGCCTATGTAAGAAAGGCAGACATTCAGCGACGTTCTGTGATATCGTAATTGATCATCCTACCACGTTTCATTGCAATCAGTGCTTCTGATTCACCACGTTCCATTTAAAACTGCAACAAAATGTTACTACTCTTTAAGTAAATTTTATCTTACAGCAGAATGAATTGTGGAAAAAAGACAATTTCTATAAAATAGGAAAAGGGAGACAGAAAACAGGACCAGAAAGTAATGAAAAAGGTTCAAAGGTATTTCCAAAAGGACTGATCATTCACAATACTTCAAGGTATCAAGGACCTAACTTGAGTAGAAATACAAACATTTCTATGATATAATTCCAGGAATACGGACCCAACTTAATTAGAAATATAAATATTTTCATGATATGATGGAAACTATTCATGCAACACGGTCTATTATCAGTTTATTCTCTGGAAAATCAAGTACCTAACTTAAAGAATACCAAATTAGTTCTTCTGAAAACTTACTCAAAGAGCTTTGATCCACAACAGGTACATGTATATACACCAGCAGCTTTGTGACTGCAGTATTCTCCACTGAAGGGCTAAAATATAAAGCAGCATAGAAAATTACAAGATTAAGAGAAAAATATGGAGGTAAAATGTACACCATGCCTTATGAATTTCCATCATCAATCTAAGGACCAATAAACAGGACCCAATAGATATAAAGGAAAAAAACATGCAATACAGCAAGCTATGTGCTTAATAGAGCTTGTCAATGATTTATGACACTACTAACTGAAACAGTTAGGGAAGTCTCTTACATGCTCTGTGGCTCCCAACCGACAAACATTATATTCCACTGCACTTAGCCTACGAGCCCATTCTTCATCACTGAGTTTTTTGAAGTTGATACCTTTAAAAGAAAAATTAACATATTGGTAACAGACAGGTAATTTACAGTGGTTAGTATTAATGGTTAATAATAAGGCATATGAATAGACTTTTCATCAACAAAAGAAGCAGCAGCAAGAAGAAGGTCCTCAATTACCATGTGCAGGTAGTCTGGTTTATGTTCTGATTTACTCTGCCAGATGGCAGAGAATTTCATTGAACATTGTTTCCACTTCTTGTATACCTACAGGCTGTTTTGTTCAGTCAAACATCAATGATCTGTATTTAGGGCTGTCACCCAGGAGGCAGATTCCCTATCAGTTGTTTACCTAGGTTTTTCTTAAACGTTTACAAAGAATTTGGAAATTTATCGAACATTTCCCTTGATAATTTATTCCAATCCCTTACTCCTCATCCTATAAATGAATATTTGCTCCAATTTGTCCTCTGCATTGCTCATCATTGTATTAATAAGTAGCTGGTGTACCTGTACTTCGCTACGGAATTCTACATTGTATACAGAAGTCTAGATGAAGTCGTGTACATGTTGTGAATAAGATTTCATTAAATTGCATAATAACATAGGTATTTAAAAATTAAATTTTAGGCACCTTCCCCTAAACTACCATTTCATCCCGAGTAAATAATTTATAGTCTAGAATGCAGTGCTTTATTCCCAGACTTCACATACAGATTTTCATTAAATTCTGTTCACCCATTTGCTCGTGGCTCGGCACTGATGTGAACATGGCAACAAAAATCTAAATTCGTGAATATCTCTGACATAGCTGGTAGGTAAAAATGTATAAGATATAAATGATTGGAAATTTAAATCTTTTAATTCTGTATAACTTTAGTTATGTAGTATTTATCAATAGAACGCCTCATAACATAGATTTTTGATAAATTAATTTTAGACCTTCCCTTCAGACTTACGGTTTAGGGCCGATGACCTACATGTTAGGCCCCTTTAAACAACAAGCATCATCATCAGCAAGCATACTTATGGCTAAAAGTATCAAACAGTGAACCGGACATAAGGAAGCTGAGCTTGGTTAGGCAGGCCCACTCCTAGTAATAGCAAGTCAAGTTAGTGTATTTAACTTAATGAAATCTTGCAATAAAAATCTAGCATGGGCAAGTGTTTCCATAGCCTACAGACTAGTTATATTATCAATTTGTCAGAACCCCGGCCCCGTGGTGTAGGGGTAGCGTGCCTGCCTCTTACCCGGAGGCCCCGGGTTTGATTCCCGGCCAGGTTAGGGATTTTTACCTGGACCTGAGGGCTGGTTCGAGGTCCACTCAGCCTACGTGATTAGAATTGAGGAGCTATCTGACGGTGAGATAGCGGCCCCGGTCTAGAAAGCTAAAAATAACGGCAGAGAGGATTTGTCGTGCTGACCACATGACGCCTCGTAATGTGAAGGAAGCAGCCGTGGCCTTAATGAAGGTACAGCCCCAGCATTTGCGTAGTGTTAAAATGGGAAACCAGGGAAAACCAGGCCTTCGGGCTGAGCAGCGGTCGCTTGGTAGGCCAAGGCCCTTCAAGGGCTGTAGTGCCATGGGGTTTGGTTTGGTTCTAAAAGAAATGTTTCAATGATGAGAATTTTGAATATAGATGTGCTCAACTTTATAAAACACTGGTTGATACCAGGGGGTGAAGTTTTTTCTTTTCTATAATTGGCTTTATGTTGCATCAACATAGAGGGGTCTTATGGCAACAATGGGATAGGAAAGGGCTAGGAATGTGAAGGAAGCACCCATGGCCTTAATGAAGGTACAGCCCCAGCATTTGCCTGGTGTTAAAATGGGAAACCAGGGAAAACCATCTTCAGGGCTGCCAACAGTGGGGTTCAAACACTCTAACTCCTGAACGCAAGCTCAGATGTGGTAAAGAATCATAGGGATCTCTAAAATGCAGTGGCGATTCGTGACATTTTACTCTGGCAAGGCTATGCTGCCATCTCTTCCCCCTCTCCCAATCGGTCCAGGTTTCACTGACCAGCACCACAATATAACAACAACAACAACAATAATAATAATAATAATAATAATAATAATAATAATAATAATAATAATAATAATAATAATAATAATAATAATAATTCGATGGATGACACTAGCTGAATAGAAGTCTGCTTGCATTACATTAATGAACTACACTTCAGTGGCATTTATGCACACATATTAACAGGCTAACAGCTAATGCAATCCCAACTAGTATAGCACTGCACTGTTTCACTGATCACAAACTACAATAACAACATTCACGAAAACAAATAAACAGTGCCCGCCCGAATTTCAGTCATCCTGCTTAAATTTCAAAGCATGAAAACATATTTAACAATCTAACCACCCTACTAATAGTGCCGTCACATTATGATTACTTTTTGAATATTTATTTTGGCTTCTTTTTAGAATAGAATTGTTTAAATAGTCAGTGTAATGGAATTCATTGTTTTGTAAAATGTTTTCGAATTAATCTAACAATTAATGTAAGACGTGGGGGAAAAAAGCCTAGGTACATTGTAAAGTGGTTGGTGATGTTGCTGAGGGCTCCGCCGTTCAGCGTTTATACCCGCCTGCACTCTTCTTTCCACTAACAAGCCCATATTGTCCTTCCAGGCTCCTCCAGCACCCCGACACTTGCTAACTCTAGGGGCCTACTGAGGGCTCCCCTGCCACAGTCCGAATGCCTCAAGACTAAAGAGAAAACATTGTGCTTATTGAACAGCAGCCATGGTCTTTGCCATTTCCCTGAAAATAGAAAAGTGAAATGTTTACAGCCGAAATAATAAATATAATATTGTATAACTGAATCGTGCACACATAAGTTGGACTTCACTACATTTGTCCATCCCTTTATGTAATCAATTACAGAGTGAAATAACGTTAAATGTTTAGGAAAAGGCAGTGGGGGAGGTGCCCAAAAGCCCTTCATGCATGAACCACCACTGCTAAAATCTCACTCTCAAGACTGGTATGTGAGCTAGCAACAGAAACTTCCTTAGTTGAAGATTTACGATTCAAACTGCAGTTGCCTTCCATAAGGCAGGAACTCCAGATGAGAAAGAGGAAGTAGGCAGAAATTGAAACTGGCATTCTTCACAAGAGATGCAATGATAAATCAAAGTTGAAATGGACCAAACAAAGAACTGAAAAGTGCTATGAACAAGCTATAGGCTACAGAGCTTCCACCACAAACTGTGTACCCAACCTGGTTCCCACGAACCATCTGTGCAATGTGTGTGCATGGTATGTAACAGACGGTGTGAAATATATTTTTAGTTAATGCTCTAAGAGAACAAACGCTTTATAGAACAACAGTAAAGCCGGAGTGGTACTTAAGTTGACCCTTTGGGAGTGAAAAAGCATATTTTAAAAAATGGTGTGAAATTATATCTGAAGTAGCATACAGGAGAGATGCAGAAGAGAGATCCTTCCTTTATGCTAGCCAGGGACCCATCAACCTGCGCATACTACCACTACTAAATTGTACTCATTCCTCCCCTGAAGGTGGAGGCAGACCTCTTACACGGTGATACCGTCTCTCAGACCAGGAGATTTGTGGTCGTGATGGCGATGTGTTCAGAAGGTGAGGGGGTTGGCAACTGTACCCTATACTAGGAACTGTCACGCCATCTGCCTTAGTGCAGGAGAATGGAAAAACACGGAAAACCCTCTCCGTCTCCCGAATGCACAGTAAAGCCGTGGCCATCCGTCCTCTGCCCAGTCACCGGCCCATAGAAGCATTCTTACTCATATAGAGGAGTAAAAACGGAGACTGAAAATGTGAGGTATGCAACAATTTTCTGTGTTACTATTGGCCGGCTTCGGTTAGAAGTCATGAAGGCAAGTTTACTATAGTCTCCGTTAGAGCTCGCATCATGTGTGCCCACAAAGCTGCCAACTTCACTGAAAATACGAAAACCGCAATTTCAAATTATGAAGTTCGCCCGTAACCTTATTTCTGTCGCTGGGTCACTTTCACATTTTAGCAGATCTATGGATCCCTAACCTATTTTTCGCGAAGGGTCAACGGTAGTCCTAATCAAATATGACATACCATTATCATATTGTACTTACCAGAATTGTCTTTATTATGCAACTGCACTGATAATGTCACATTTCTCAATGAAATTACAGAGTATCTTGAAAGAGATAAACATCGTCTTAATCCCACACAAATGCTTCTACTGTATGGCAGCATTTTTTTTTTTTTTTAAAGTACCGGTAGTCCGAGGAAAGAGAGAAGACCAAGAATAGACAACGAATAGCAGCACGGGCCGACACAATCCAGCTGCCCGCAGTACTGTAGTTCTTCGGGTTAAACAGCTGATCGGAAGCTCGTCCCGCCCACAGTCATGAAACGAAGGCAACAGCGAGGAGAGCACAACCTGGCACAACCAAAAAATAAACATGAAGCCAAATAGTTTCGCAATTCATACCAAGAAATAGGCCTAGGAACCGTCACGTACCACTTCTTATCACACTTTGCTATAGGCTATTAATTTTATTGTTTTCTTCTTGTCAATTTCCATAGATATTTAAACGCAACAGTAATATTATCATAACAAAAATATAACAGATTCAGGTTCTTTTGCGAATTGCAAATAATTTTAATTTACCTTTATCTGAGAGATGAAATCTTCATACCGCATTGTAGATTTCTTGACGTAGGGTACCGGTACCGCATATGTTTTGTTTACGAGTGGAAACTATGGATGGACTTAGTAGACATTTTTGGTTAACGGTTGCAACTGGAAAAGTTACCGACAAATATTCGTTAACTATAACGGTTAAAAATAACTACTAGTACAAGGGCTGATCGGTGCCAAAGGATGGTGGTCTCCTGGTATTCGAAAGTAAAAGGACAGGAGACTATCACGAGAAGATAAACGGGATATGTCTCGGCCTCGAGATTGTTTCTGGAGAAATTCTTCCCAAATTAGAAACCTGGAGTGTTATTATCATGGGCAATGAGGGAAGGAAGGAAGTTATTTAATTCCTACTCCTCAGCGGAGGAGTACCGGTAGGTGCGCCATCAGTTATGCGTGTAGCTCCACTGATAAACATTTAACACCAACATGTTAAATTTAACATGTTACAATTGACATGTATATTGTGACTGTGTGTTCCAATTGACTTTGCATGTTAACTCAGAATGTTGAGGTTAACACTTTTAACATGTTGGCGTGTTTTCCGCTCCAAGTGGAAAACATGTCAAGTCAATTCGTTGTTTGGAGATATCGGCACAGCTTCGGCAACTTCCGTGCTGTTTCCATGCCAACAGATAGCCCAAACGACGCAAACGACGTGCTTCTCGTGAAGTAGGATTATAGTTAAAACACTTCTCAACACTCATCCTCTTTGTTATCAGCTACAAATACAGTACGGGCACGCACGCTAGCGTGTGTCGTTCTCTCTGCTCTATTCTAAAATATATAGTCAGAAATGGAGTGAAGCAAGGAGATTTTATTTATTTTTTATTTTATTTTAAAATGCTATTTGTTCGGAGCGCCGACCTAGAAAGATCTTTTGCCCCTACTTGCACCATATGTGAGGAACATGCGAGTATTTTGTAAATGGCGGAAGTGTAAAGTGTTGAATGCGAGGAAAGGAAAGTTAAGAACGACACAAACACCCAGTCCCCAGGCCAAGGATATTAATCAATTACAATTAAAAATCCCTGATCCGGCCGGGACTCGAACCTGGGGCAGTCGGGTGACAGGGGGACTCGTTTCCCCTAGACCGCGGGGCCGGACTAGAAGCAAGAAGATTACTCTAGACTTAATTAATGATATCATTGAAAGGCATTGCTTGTGGGATGTCTCACCAAACGAATACAGAGATAAAGCGAAGAAAGCCGACAGTTTCCAGGAACTCGAAATTATCTATAATTATTCCCGCGAGTGCATCGAAAAACAACTAGTGTCCCTCCGCTCCCAGTACAATCGAGAATTGCAAAAAAAACAGAAAAGTGGGGGGGGGGGGGCGAGGTGACAAAGTTTATACTTCAAAGTGGTTTGCTTTTGAAGCAATGAGCAAGAAGAGGGGAGGAAATGTGCCTAATAAAACTGCATTTCTAAATCATAACAAGAAGTAACAGTGGCAATAACAAAGGCCAAATCCTCTTCATCTGAGTCCATTCTCCTTGTTTGAAAATACTAGACACCACCTAAATGGATTACCGCAAATTAATATGATGAACTACCTATATATCAACAAAGAAAGTCAAGTTTAACATGTTTATTAAGTGTGGACACAACGTTAAATGAAACAGTATTCAACATTTAACATGTTGATGGTGTCACCAGTTAACATTTAACATGTTGTTGTTAAGTGTTAATCAGTGGAGACCGGCCTTTAGGTCGTGTACTATTATTATATTGTTGTATTTTAGACATGTTAGGGAAAGTACGGTATGCCTAGTAGGCTACATACTCTGGGTAGGAACGAGAAAGGAAAACTGGCGCAGCAGCTCACCAAACCCAAGACATCCCCCCTAGGCGCGCGAGCACCTCAAATCGATGGGCAATGCGTCGCACTTACTTTGCAAGTTTTCATTCCCCACCCTGATGGGGTGGGGCGGGCCACCTAGAGGGTGTCGCCCTCTCTCTGGCCAGGAGAGATGACGGGGTTGAGAAGGAGTGAAAAAAGAGGGAGATGGGGAAAAGGTGGTTTGAATAAGTAAAGGAGATGGGATAAAGGAAGTGTAGGTTATCTAGCGCTTTATTGACAGATTTACATTTGTTGTGCTTTATTGACAAAGATACATACATATATACAGAGCTTTATAGATGTTTATGAGAGTTACATGAGCGAGTTTACAACCAGGTTGCGTATGGTGGTGTGATGAAGTGACGGGTTTCGTGAGGTGGAGGGAGGATGTAAAGTGCTAGGATGTGATACAGGGAGGAGAAATTTACCAGGGAGGTGAGTAGGAGTCTTAAGAGGTTAGATGGAGGAGGGGGTAGTGGGAAGATTGCAGGTGGGGGTGGTGGATAGTTGCTGGGTGAAGATGGTGGAAAGCGGAAGTGTGGACTGGGAGGTTGCTGAGGGGGTGCAGGCCGGGGGCGTGTGCGGTGACGGGGTGATTTATGTTGGTTAGGAGTTGGGGGCGGAGAGCGGGACGGTTCTATCCTGAGATGTCGGTCGTTGAGGTATATCCCTTGGGTGATGAGGCGCTGGACGTCTTCGGGCGTTGGTAGTTGCAGTCTAGTAACCGTGGTTAATACTGTAGTTAGCAGTGGCGATCTGACGAACCGAAGCCTTGCACACCTCTTTTCCCCGGTCACTGCTCCTATGCGTAGCCTACGAGATTATGTGATATACAGCAGCGAGCCATGGCGGGAGAGTCGAGGGGAGAGGGATGAGAGTCTGGGCTGCAATATCAGTTTCCGATTCCTTGCTGTCAGAAATACGTGCGACGTTTTTTCTCACTGCTTTGAAGTTTTATTTAAATGGAACAACGTGTCAGATGCTTTACATTAAAATGTGATTTAGACTTCTCAGTTGAGGTTTGGGCTTCACTGATAGCCTTGGTAGCCCTCAGTATACGCCACTGCGGTACAGGTTGACTTTGTTTCATGTAGATCGGGATGTACTGAAATCCTACCGGCAAATTTCTCACAAGTAGTCAACATTGCCAACGGAGCCTTTGCGTGCATTATTGACCTTGTTATAGAGGTGAACAATGGCGCGGTATACCATTCCTACTGTTTATTTCAAAAGTATTAAAATTTTTGTTTATATGCAACGATAATCTGTGCTTTACGTCGCACCGACACAGATAGGTCTTATGGTGACGATGGGATAGGAAAGGTTTAGGAATGGGAAGGAAGCGGCCGTGGCCTTAATTAAGGTACGGCCCCAGCATTTGACTGGTATGAAAATGGGAAACCACGGAAAACCAGTTTCAGGGCTGCCGACAGTGGAATTTGAACCCACTATCTCCCGGACGCAAGCTCATAGTTGCGCGCCCCTGACCGCACGGTCAAGTTTTGTACTGGAAAAGATGGTTCTTGAAATCGAATCCAGGAAAGATTGAAAATAATGGTTTTGTGATCTTAATCAAGAGCATTATGAACTATAAAGTCGATGATCATGTTATAACATTTAGAGACCGTAATGTCAATGACATCGGTTCGACGAACTCAAGCTGGATCAAGGATCATTATAAGAGCTGGACATTTACCGGTAGTAGGTTCAGTTGGGGCGTAGACACCGAGATCATTATCTCTCATATGTTGCTGTAGTATTCTTCCCATAGGATTTGTAGTCATGGAGTTCCAATCTGGATGCTTATAATTTCAGTCGCCGCTGTAATAGAAGGTCGTGGAGCGAATAGCTTAATAGAAAATCAACTTTTCATTACAAATCCAGCAAATTGCGTTATATTCATTTACACATTTGCCTCTGCCGCTATTATTGCCACTTTTAATTATTAATGCCAGCGCCATCGTCGCGCATGAGCAAGTGCGCGGGATTTCTAGCGGAACAAGGACATTGACCTCATCATCAAATGAACTTGCTTGTTTTATAAGGAAATAATTAATATTGTGTTGTATATAAGTTTAAGACTAGATCTCAAGTTTCGTGAATAATCGGTTGGCTGCACTGTTATTTAGCATCTCGTCATGACCAAATACGATCGCGATTATTTTTGTTCCTGAGAGAAACCTAAAATACGCCGTAGCCGTACTTGTTTATGCTGTTACCTGTATGAATCGCGAAGGAATCCTCTAGGTGTACCATTAATATATTCCAATAAGAACATAACTGAAGAGTATAAACTTTCGTTCATAACGCACCTATCATTTTCGCGAGCTTGTAAGACAAATAGGAAATCAATCAGCAAAGCACATGCTCTTATAGTCTCTAAAAATATCTAAACCTGCTTGCGGGTAAGTTAATAAACTTAGAGGGTTTTCTCCTTCAATTCATTCTGTTATTATTGTCCTATGAGTACAACTCACTGAATATTTTTCTGTCGGCTACACCTCATTTCAATTTATCACGCATGACGTATCCGCATAGCTCATACAAAAAAAAAAAAAAAAAAAAGAAGAGTTTTATATTTCCAGAATGCGCTGTATTCGGTGCTTGTTTCCGCAGACACACACATGTGGCGTTATAAGCGATAAGCGGTAGTTATAAACCATTTCGGCTGATGGTAAGTCGTGGTAAATGGAAAGGGATTGACATATTGCTGCCGGTCCAAATTTCTAAATTGCCTACCAGGCGTAAAACGCGAGGATCGTGGTTATTATAAATAAAAGATAAAACTGATGAGTGTTAAAGTAGAGGTTTTTCCATTCTGATCATGTATTCTATAGATGAGCAGATACGAATTTATCTCCGCTAGCGAATATCTTTAAGGCAAGAAGAGACTTATCTCAGGTAAGGTTCTTTTCTCCTTAAAATTTCTCTAGATTTGACATGTACATGTAAAGGTACGAAGTTTAGGTCCTGGGACATACAATTCAGGGGAGATTACAAAAAAAAAAAAAAAAAAAAAAAAAAAAAAAAAAAAAAAAAAAAAAAAAAAAAAGTTGGTAAAGGGATGGCATTCCATGAAGTGTTTCACAGTCTAAGTCCAGCTCCTAATAAGAAAAAATAAAGAAAATAAAACACTTCCTTATTTATGCTTTTATCATGATTTAGATCCCTACCCATTAATATTACACTTTGTGGATTTTTATGTGGTATTTTAGAAGGGAGAAATGGTAACTTGCAAAGTAGTCTTCCTACCCCTGTGTTTAAATTCAAAGGGGGATTTGTAGACTATCATCTGCAGTAGTCACTACTGTTCCTCTATCTTCATAATCACAGGCCTATGTCATATAGAGGAGCTTGCTATTAAACTTAGGCACTTGGCTCTCATTTGATAATTAGGATTAACATATTAACATCCTTTCTTCTGTTCTGGGTAATATGCTGGTGTCAAAATTAGGTCCAGTTGGAAGAGAAAAACATTCTTATATGACTCCTTGTGACTGTGCAGTGGCACAAACAGGTTTCCAACTGATTCCAGCTTTGCATTGCCAGCCTCTTTTCTGTTTTGTCTTTTCAATCTGACTTTCCTTGTCGGCTCCTGTTTCTCCTGACTCCAATGACATATTCATGAAGACTAGGTAATCTCATTTTCACACCTTTTGTTGCCTTTTCTTTTCTGTAGTAGATACTTTCACTCTATAAAGGACTCAAACTATTCCTGTTCTACTCATCATCATCATTGTCCCACTCGAGTCCCCCGGGTGTGGTTAACAAGCCTCCTCCGCTCCTTTTTGTCCTTCCTACTTTTCCTGCTCCATTACTTCCACCACATGCAATGCAGCTTCTCTAATGTCCTTCCAAATTTGATCCATCCACCTTCTCGGTCTTCCAACTGGTCTCTTTCCTTTAACTTCTCTTTCCAATTCCCTTCTTGCTACCTGTTCCTTTCTCATTCTTTTTACATGTCAGAACTATCTCAGTCTTGCTTTCTGTATCTTCTGTACTAACGGTTTCATATTTAGCCCTTCTCTGATTTTAATACTTTGAATTCTATGTCTTCTTGTCTTTTTAACCATGTTCATAACAAATTCATTTCTGCTGCTTGGATCTTACTCTCTTGTCTCTTATTAGTTACCAGTGCACAATTGGTTACAATTGGTATGAAATACTGTTTATATAATGTTAATTTCGTTCTCTTGGGTACTTCGTCATCCCATATAAGCTTTCTGACTTGATGATAAAATGTTGTACGGTACCTTCACTTAGTTGATTCAGGGTTGATTTCATTACTTCCATTAATAATGCTACCCAGATATGTAAACTGTTCTACATTCTCTAACCGTTCTCTGTCTATGTTCACTTGGCTTCTCTTTTTCTCTTTTCCACTGTGCATGACTATAGTTTTCTTTTTACTAATTACTATTCCAAACGTCTAGTCTTCTTTGTACTTCCTTTTCTCCCCTTCTCCAAATCACCACATCGTTTGCAAATACCAAAGCATTCACTTCATCACTACTGATACTCTGTTTTACACGTTTTATGATTTCATCCATCAGTATAATAAACAATAATGGCAACAGTGCACTGCCTTGCATGAGACCTTTTTTTGTGTAAAATGTTTCAGAGTCATCACTCCCCACTTGTACACTGCTTTTACTCTCATGATACAACATGATTTTGGTACATTCCTCTTCAGTAGGCACTCCCATATATGTTAAATTCTGTATGATAAGCTTTTTCCAAATCCAAAATACAAAGATGATTTCCTTGTTCTTTTCTAAATGTTTTTCCATTATCGTTCACACTGTAAATATTAAGAACTAGCAAGATACCCGTGCTTCGCTACGGTATTATACTGAAATTTATAATTGAATGCTTATTGTTTTATATATAATCCACCGAAATTCGCGATCTGACTCGTTTTCTAATAGATTACGGCAAGTTTCCTCCCATTTTTCAATCTTTCTTTCCAGCAATCGATTTCGTACTTCCCGGGCTAGGTCCAGGTATTCCACCCAGTCAGTTGGGTCCC
The DNA here is from genome assembly GCF_040414725.1 of Anabrus simplex. Lineage (NCBI taxonomy): Eukaryota > Metazoa > Arthropoda > Insecta > Orthoptera > Tettigoniidae > Anabrus > Anabrus simplex. The sequence goes on along the minus strand of NC_090265.1, from coordinate 641,289,356 downwards.
TAAATCTTTGCCATCTCTTCCTATAAGAATTTTTATTATGGATCAAATCCTTGAGGAGATCCACCGTGGTGTCCTCTTGGGTGCCTTGGCGGTACTGAACCCGCGGCTGGACTGCATTCTTAGTCATTACCCGTCCAGGACCCGTTTCCAGCGCGGTCTGCACATTTGACGATGGTCCAGAATATTATTATTATTATTATTATTATTATTATTATTATTATTATTATTATTATTATAGATGTTCTGGACCCCATAGCAAGATGCAAGACCGCTACTTGGCGGTAAATTACATCTGCTGCCACTGTCATTGTTAACAATGTGACCAGCACCATTGTCGCGCGTAGCCAAGTGTGCGGGATTTCTGGTGATACGAATGACATATTCCGTGCATTGTTGACCTTATTATAGAGGTGAACAATTGGATGGTCAATCTTATTCCTATCGTTTATTTCAAAGGTGTTTAAATTTTTATTTATATGCCAGGAGAACCTACTGTAATCTAAGAACGTTCTCCGAAGAAAAAGATGGCTCTTGAAAACGAACCCAGGAAAGATAAAAAATGATCGGTTTATGATCAGAATAAGTACATCGAAAATCTACAGCCTATTTCCAGTCATTCAACAGGGTCAGGAATGGAATGAATAAAGCCCCCATCTGGCGGCGGCAATAGGAATTGTGCCGGCTGCCGAAGCCTGTCGCACTCCTCTGGGGCAATGGATAATGAATGACAAATGAAATGAAACGATATTAGACAGTGTTGCTGGAATGAATGACGACAGGGAAAACCGGAGTATCCGGAGAAAACCCAGTCCCGCCTCCGTTTTGTCCAGCACGAATGTCTCATGGAGTGACCGGGATTTGAACCACATAACCCAGCTGTGAGAGGCAGGCGCGCTGCCACCTGAGCAATGGAGGCTCCTTATAAGTACATTATGAACAGTAAAATCAACTATTCTCACCTTTTACACCCCACCGCCGTTAAGTTTATTTACCCCCCCCCCCCCCCAAAAATAACGGAAAGGCATGTTTCTTTATGTTTAAAGGAGATTCCAAACACCAATGTTCACGTCTATTACCTTCAGTTTTGAGATATAAGTATCCCCATAAAAATAATTCACTTTTTTCACTTCCTTTCACACTCCTGCCCCCCCCCCCCCACAATTGAATTTTCCGGCAAAAACCTTGTTTCTTTAATAGTAAAGGATCTTCTAAATACCAATTATCACGACTCTAACTTCCTCAGTTTTTGATTTGTGTGACCTCATGAAAGGAATTCAACTCCTTTTCAATCCCGCCCCCCAAGATGATCCCCCCCCCAAAAAAAACCGCGGTTTTCTTTGTTTCTAAAGGAGATCCAAATACCAATTTTCACGTCTGTAACAACTTTAGTTTTTATTAGATGTAAGTATTCTCATACAATTAAGTCAATTTTTCAATTCTTTCACCCCCCCTCCCCCCGTTGGTTGGATTTTTCGAGAATTCGTGTTTCTTTACTTTAAAGCAGAATCCAAATATCAAATTTCACGTCTGTAACATCCTCATTTTTGAGATATCAGTAGCTTAATTAAAATAATGGCATTCAACCCATTATTCACCCTTTTACACCCCTCCTATTGGGATTTTCCGAAAACAAAAAAATACATGTTTCTTTATTTTTAAAGGAGGTTTTAAATACCAAATTTTACATCTGTAAACTTTTCAAGTTTTAAGATGTAGATACACTCATTATAAAAATTCACCCCCCTTTTCACCCCCCATATATGGATTTTCCAAAAACGAAAAAATACCTTTTTCTTTATTTTTAAAGTAGATCCCAAATACCAATTTTCAGGTCTGTAATATCTTCAGGTTCTGAAATAAAAGTAGCCACATTAGAGGCATTCAACCTGTTTTTCACCCTTTTCCACCCTTCGTATTAGGATTTTCCGAAAACAAAAAAAATATGTATTAATTTATTTTTAAAGGACATTCTAAATACCAATTTTTACATCTATAAACTCATATTAAAAAATAACCCCCCTTTTACCCCTGCCATTAATTGGATTTTCTAAAAACAAAAAAATACGTGTTTATTTTTAAAGGAGATCCCAAACACCAATTTTTAGGTCTGTAATATCTTCAATTTCTAAGAGATATGTATTCTCTTTAAAGGCATTCAACACCCTTTTCACCCCTTTTCACCCCTCCTATTGGGATTTTCAGAAAACAAAAAAATAGGTGTTCCTTTATTTTTAATGATGATTCTAAATACCAATTTTTACATCTCTAAACTTTAAAACTTTTGAGATATAGATGCACTCATTTTAAAAATTCACCCCCCTTTTCACCCTCGCATTAATTGGATTTTCCAAAAACAAAAAAATATGTGTTTCTTTATTTTTGAAAGCGATCAAAAGTACCAATTTTGAGGTCTGTAATATCTTCAGTTTCTGAGATATAAGTACCGGTATCCTGATTAAAGGCATTCAACCCCTTTTTCACCCTTTTTCACCCTTTTTCACCCCTCCTATTGGGATTGTCTGAAAACAAAAAAAATACGTGTTTGTTTATTTTTAAAGAAGATTCTAAATACCAATTTTCACATCTGTAAACTTTTAAAGTTTTTAGATATAGACACACTCATTTTAAAACTTCACCCCCCTTTTCACCCCCTTAGGGACGGAATATCCAAAAATCCTCTCTTAGCGAGCACCTACATCGTAATATGAATATATCCCCAAAATTTCATTTCTTTATGTCCAGTAGTTTTGGTTCGGCGATGATGAATCAGTCAGTCAGTCAGTCAGTCAGTCAGGACAAGCTATTTTATATATATAGATATTGTTGATCTACTTGGTCTAAAGCCATATTGTTCTTCCTCTAACTGTGTTTCTGTTATATCCCTCAGTCCTTTGTCTATAACTTTCTCCATTATTTTTAGCCTGTGTGATAATGGGGTTATATCTCTATAAATTTCACATTCTACTTATGATTAGAATTAAGAGGAGTTGATAATTCCCTTGCTTTTCCCCGTAAAGGAACAATCAGCACACTAATTTTAAACTCAGTAACTGCATCGAGGGCATGGATAGTCTTAACTCTTTCCTTTTGTCATATCTTATACTAACTGATGTATCCGTGCTTTGCTATGGAGTTCTACATTGTACACAGAATTCTAGGTTAGTTAGTGTACACATTGTGAGTAAGATTGTATTAAATTGCATAGCTCTTAATGTTACCCTAGAAACGCGATGGGGAAATCACCAAACATCTTTTGTTATGTGAAGATTGGGTTAGGGAATTTTCACTGTAATGGTAGGCCCTCTTGCCTACCATCAGTCACAATCATGTTGGGGAGTTTTCATTATAATGGCAGACACTCACTTTCCACCTGCTTTTTTTTTACATCCTCAGAAAGACTGTCTTAGTGGTGAAATCAACATAGGTAATTACAATGTCGCCAGTAGGAATGTCGCGATTAAAAGCAATGCTATCATATGAAATACTCAATCAAATGAAAAACCACATATTTTCTCATTTTAACGAACATTACTACGCTGCCAATTTAACAGTCCAAAGTCCCAGAGCTGGAATGACCAGGCCCGCAGACAGTTGTGACCCATGAACACTGTAATTTCGGGGGGGGGGGGGGGGGGGGCAAATAGTGTAGTGTTCCAGAGCATAAACTGTGCCGTTTTACTCATCTGTTTAATAGAAATACCCAATAAGTGGGAAAATCTCAATTCACTACACTGGCGGGGGGGGGGGAACTATTGGACTTGGAGGAAATGTTTTCCTCTAAGCCAGAGGAGAATCCCCTTTTCGCTGCTAATTTGGAATAAAATAAATGTAGAATTTAATAAAAGTGAAGAGCAAGAAGTTTTTCTTAAGAAACGGCTCTTTTTCAGGATTGAACTTTGAGTTATTTAGTGTATTGTGGTGCTATAATTTTGAATAGGCCAAAATTGTAATTCTAGACCAGGTCGTAAGTGAGCCTCTGCCATTATACCGTTAAGTGCGCACAATGATCATTCCAATCAGCACGTCAGAGTAGGGATCGAATAGCTGGAATACTAAGATGAACCAGTGTGGTACGTACCAGAGTATCAGAAAGTGTATGAACCAGAGAAATGGCATGCCAAAGAAGAAAGTTATCTAACTCCCCAGCTGTTTCCTGTCAGTATTCAGGTAGGCTGTTATACTATGTACACAGCAGTAATCCCATCTATCGGAGATGAGTGGTAGTATAAGAGACAAAGAATATCACAACAAACAATGGTAGATGTAATGTTAATGTTGTTCAATTTTATGAGCTTTCAACATTGTAGGCCATCACATTTGGTTTTCTTCTGACTCTGAAATACCACTCTTATCATAGTTGGTACGGTAAAACTGAATAAAACATAAATAATCGGAAATTGTATTCTCTATAACTTTTGTTATGTAGTACTTTTCTATAGGACCAATGACATAGGTATTTAAAAATTAAATTTTAGGTGCCTTCTCCTACACTATCATTTCATCCAGGGTGAATAAAATTATTTATAGCTTAGAGTGTAGTTATTATTCCCCGACTCTATGGTACTGATTTTCATTAAATTCTCTTTACCCATTTTCTCGTGGCTTGGCGTTGATATGGACTTAGCAAGAAAAATACAAATTCTTGAATGTCTCTATTATCATAGCTGGTACAGTAAAAATGTATAAGGTATAAATGTTCAGAAATGTATTTCTATATAACTTTAGTATTTATCAATAGGACCACTAATAACATAAATATCTGGGAATTAAATTTTAGGCCTTCCCCTAAACTACCATTTCACTCAGCGTGAATAAAATTATTTATAGCCTAGATTGTAGTGGTTCATTCCCCGACTTTACATACCGATTAAATTCTCTTCAGCCGATTTTCATGATGCGCATACGTACGCATTTCCTTGTTACGGTGGACATGACTGATATAGAAATACCATTCTTTTTAAATTCTGAGCAATGTACAGACAAAACTCTTATTTTTTGTATTATACAGATACTTCAGTTGCTGTGTCGAGTAGTTGCCAAGTGATCTATTAACTAAATTAGAAATGCATAAGCTAGTTAATTGTTCCAAATTAACCTCACTCAAATTTTAGTTGTAAATAGATTTGGGCTGTCTTAATTTTAGTTCAGTCTCTTACCAGATTTGCTAACATCTAGTCTTCCTGTTAGAGTATTGTGAAATTATTGTCTGCAGCATTATTGATCTGTTGTTTATAGAGACACTATCTGATTGTACAATGTCATTCAAATTCTTAGTGAAATAATCCAACTTTATTCTGTATTTAATGGTAGCCTGATTGTACAATGTCATTCAAATTCTTAGTGAAATAATCCAACTTTACTTCTGTATTTAATGGTAGCCTGATAGTCCAATGTCATTCAAATTCTTAGTGAAATAATCCAACTTTACTTCTGTATTTAATGGTAGCCTAAATGAATTGCCCGATTATAGTGCTTCCAACAGCTTTAGTGTCGGAAAAAGAAATGAAGTTAGGTAATTCAATTGTACAGTAATTATCACAGCATCATAATGAATGCGAGTATTGAAAAGTACAGATTTAGTTAACCATTATATGTGTGGTTTTCAGTAGGCCTATTAAAGGTAAAATATAAAGGTACAATATTATTTGGTAGAATAAGTTGTGGATACCGTAACTTACTTATCACTATCAGTACCTTAAATGAAAATATTGTAGTATATCATGTTACCAACTTGATTGAATGGTTAACATACTGGTCTTCGGTTCAGAGGGTCCTGGACTCGATTCCCAGCCTGGCCGGGAATTTTAACTGCGTCTGGTTAGTTCCTCTGGCTCAGTGTTTGTGTTCGTTCTTAGTACACATCTTCATAAACATACAACACGTCAAACTACGTACCACCACAGAAACAAGCAGGAACACTGAGTTGGTGTCAGGAAAGGCATCCGATCGTAAAACTGGGCTTAACTCATACAGAGGACCAACTTCAGGTAATTGGGGAAAAGATCAGGAAGAACAAGAATGTGTTACCAATGGCGAATAATACTGGTACACTGTTTATGATGTCATCTTGTAGTTTGACACTTTGTCCACATAGACCTATGTCTGTGTATTCTAGAATATACACTTGTTGTTTGAGCCATCAGTCCAAAGACTTGTTTTGATGCAGCACTCCATGCCAGCCTATCCTGTGGTAACCTTTTCATTTCTATAATTACTGCATCCTACACATCCTCTAATCTGCTTGTCATATTCATACCTTGGTCTACCCCTACCATTCTTACTGCCTACACTTCCCTCATAAACCAACTGAACAAGTCCTGGGTATCGTAAGGTGTGTCCTATCATTCTATCTCTTCTTCTTGTCAAATGTAGCCAAATTGATTTCCTCTCACCATTTCGATTCATTATATCTTCATTCGTGATTCGATCTATCCATCTCACTTTCAGCATTCTTCTGTAACACCACATTACAAACGTTTCTATTCTCTTTCTTTCTGAGCTAGTTATCATCCATGTTTCACTTCCATACAATGCCATGCTCCATATGAAAGTCTTCAAAAACTTTCTTCTTATTCCTATATCAGTGTTCAAAGTGAGAACATTTCTTTTCTTAAGAAAGCTCCTCCTTGCTTGTGCTAGTCTGCATTTTATGTCCTCCTTACTTCTGCCATTGTTAGTTATTTTACTACCCAAGTAACAAAATTCATCTACTTCCTTTAAGACTTCATCTATTATAATCTAATATTACCTGCATTATCTGACTTTGTTTGACTGCACTCCATTACGTTTGTTTTGGACTTGTTTATTTTCATCTTGTACTCCTTACCCGAGACTCCGTCCATACCATTCAGCAATTTCTCCAGATCCTCTGTAGTCTCAGATAAAATAACAATATAATTGGAAAGTCTCAGGGTTTGGATTTCCTCTCCTTGGATTGTGATTCCCTTTACGAATTCTTCTTTGATTTACTTTACTGTCTGTTCTATATAAACTTTTTTTTGGTTGGGGGGGGGGGGGGGAACTAAAGCCTTGCCTTACTCCTTTCTGGATTGCTGCTTCTTTTTCAAAGCCCTTGATTTTGTTCACTGCAGACTGATTTTTATACAGATTGTAGATCATTTTTCGTTCTCGATATCTGATCCCAATCATCTTCAGAATCTCAAATAGCCTAGTCCAATCAACATTTTCAAATGCCTTTTCTAGATCTGCGAACACCAAGTATGTGGGCTTGTCCTTCGTAATACGATCCACTAAGATCAGATGTAAAGTCAGGATTGCTTCACTTGCTCCTACATTTCTTCTGAAGCCAAATTGATCTTTTCTGAACTCTGTTTCAACTTGTCTTTCCATTCTTCTGTAAATAAATATGTGTTATAATTTTGCAGGCATGAATTACTAAACAAATGGTATGGTAGTTTTCACACTTGTCAGCACCGGTTTTGTTGGGAATAGGTATAACATTCTGCTGAAAATCAGATGGCACTTCTCCTGTCTCATACATCTTACACACTAAATAGAATAACTTTGCCGTAATGGTTCTTCTTAATGCAGTCAGTAATTCAGAGGGAATGTCATCAATTCCAGGTGCCTTGTTCCTATTTAGGTCTCTCAAACCTCTGTCGAATTCTGACCTCAAAAGTGGGTCTCCCATTTCATTACCATCGACAGCCTCTTCTTGTTCCAGAACCATATTATTTATGTCTTTACCTTGATACAACTGTTGGATATGTTCCTGCCATCTTTTTGCCTTGTCGTTTTTCTCTAGAAGTGGTTTTCCATCTGAGCTCTTAATATTCATACACCTAGATTTCCTTTCTTCAAATGTTTCCTTGATTTTACTGTAGGCAGCATCTACCTTTCCTAGGGCCATACAACCTTCAACATCCTTGCACCTCTTCAGCCATTCTTCCTTAGCTGTTCTGCACTTTCTATCCATTTCATTCTTTAATCGCCTGTATTCTCTTCTGCCCTCTTCATTTTTTTCATTCTAGTATTTTCTTTATTCATTAGTCAGTAGTATCTCCTGAGTTTCCATTCATTCTTAGTTGCTCTTTCCTTCCTTCCTAACATTTCTTCAGCAGTTTTACTGATCTCATTCGTCACAACTGTTCATTCTTCCTCTATTGTGTTTTCTTCAGACTTTTCATTTAGTCCTTGTGCAATGTGTTCTTTGCAAAAAATCTCTCCCACTCTTTTCTTTCCATCTGTCTAGATCCCATCTCCTTGCATTCCTTCCTTTCTTCAATTTCTTCAACTTCAGATGGCATTTCATGACTAACAAGTTGTGGTCAGAGTCCACGTCTGGTGCTGGTAAATTTTTGCAATCCACACCTGGTTTCTGAATCTCTGCCTAATCATAATGAAGTGTATTTGATACCTTCCTGTATTTCCAGGTCTCATGCATTGTTTGTGGTGTTTGAACCAAGTATTAGGCCGGGCGCACATTGGGACACAGGCGAAGCAGCTAAAGCAGCACAGAGCAGATTTTTGTAATCCACACAAATCATTGCACCACTGCAAGTTGACAGACAGGGCAGGTCAGAGCAGAGCAGACCGGTTCAGCACCTACTTCAGACTACCATGTGCAGTCTTCAAAACACAGTTTCCTGCGCACGTGTCACATAGTTAGCTGAGTAGTTGAGACATGGAGGAAAACATTATCGAAGCCATGCGGTTGTACCCTGTTTTATACGATGTGAATCATGTGGACTATCTGGAGACTAAATTAAAACTAGATATTTGGAGTGAAATTGCCAAGGACAATGAATGTTAACAATGGTAAATACTATCAAAACAATTTATTCACAAATTACTTTTTATAAAATACTTTAGGAAAAGGACATACTGTATAATCCCGAATACCACCCGCACTTTTTTCCTCAAAATATTGGTTCTACATCTTGGGTGCGAGTCGTATTCAAGCCGTTCATTCTCGTAAATATTTACTACATTTACATGGAGTATTGAAATAGATTTTAATATGGTTATCGTACTCAGTATACCACATGTAAACGAGCATTCAGGTCTTATTGATTTTTAGTTGCGCTCTAGAAAACAAGATCGATTTTTTTCTGAATACGGTTACTGTGGCATGTAAACACGAAATGTAAGGTAATGAAATACAGTAAATCAAAGAATATGGGTAAATATTAAAGCTGCTGCTGCGGATGCTCGATCGTCATTTGTTTCACAAGTGTTGCTGGCATGCTGGGTGTGCGAATAGCTGATCTCATGGGATATCGTACTTTGCGAGAGTCGAGACGGTTGGTCACGGAAGTCTACCTCGCTCACATTTGAGTTCCGTATCTGTCGCGTGAAAGTGCTGTCTCGATAGTAAGCGATGGATTCAAACTGACATCTGCGGTCATTTACTGTACGTGAGAAACTTAAAGTTGTAAGCGAAGCTGAAATATACACAAATCGTGCAGTTGGCAGAAAGTGTGATATTGATGAATTGTGTATTCATGATTGGCGGAAGAAGAAGGAAAAACTTCTAAAAAGTAACGGCGATCGCAGAGCGTTCCGCGGGCGGAGTGCAGTGTTTCCGGAAATTGAAGAACAACTCCACAAATTTGTGTTAGAAAAACGTGGGTTAGGATATCGTGGTTCTAGTGAAATGTGTCAATTGAAAGCACTAGAGATCACAAAAGAACTCAAAACACAGGGTTTTACTGCAAGCCGCGGATGGATCCGAAACTTTTATCGGAGAAAGGGATGGTGCATTCGGAGACATACGTCTATTTTACAACGTCTCCCTGGGGCATATGAAGACAAAATAATGGCCTTTCAGCATCACATTATTTATTTGAGGAAGCAAAATTCTCATTTGCTGTCGCAAGTTGGGAATGCTGACCAGACACCTGTCTATTTTGAAATGCCGTTGGAAAATACAGTGGATACGAAGGGTTCTAAAAGTGTAACCATCAGAACAGGTGGTAACGAAAAGCACCAGGCAAGTATATGCAACGAAAAGCAACGATGCATGGTAATGTTGTGTGTATTAGCGGATGGAACCAAACTCCCTCCATATGTGATTCTGAAAAGGAAAACACTTCCGAAAGGAAACTTGCCGTCCGGTGTTATTGAAAGAACACATAAGTCTGGCTGGATGGACAGTACATTAGTTGGGGACTGGGTGAAGTGCGTTTGTCAACGTCGCCCGGAAGCTTTGTTACAAAAACGAAACTTGCTTGTGTTGAACAGTTACCGAGAACATACAACTGACGCCATAAAAGATATGATGAGGAAAGGAAAAAACGATTTTGCGATAATTCCCAGAGGACTCACTTCTATTCTACAGCCGTTGGATGTGTGCATGAACCGGCCTTTCAGAACTGCAATGTAACAGTTGTACACCAAATTGATGTCTGATGGTGATCACGCGTCAGTACCAACCGGATGAGTGAAGAGGCCTGAAGTGGGACTAATATGCAGCTGGATCAAGACCACATGGGCACACATTTCCAATGATCTAGTGTCCAAAAGCTTTAAGAAATGTGGAATTTCAAATTCAGTGGACAGTAGTGAGGACGACTATTTATGGAAAGATGCCAGCGACAAAAGTTCCTATGGTGAAACTTCAGATGACGACGGTGAATTGTGAATGATCTGAGTATTGGACCAATTTTATTTATGATTTTTGTGATGATTTTATTAATTGTAAGCTGTTTGAATTTATATTTGTGGCATATTTGAAGAAAATTAAATAGGTATGTAAGTTACTTAATTTTTGATTTTTTCCATATTTTGCCATCTCAAATTTAGGGTATGGGTCTTATTCGGTGGCGGGTGGTATTCGGGATTATACAGTATATGTGTAGAAAATGAATAATCGTAATACAATGAAACAATAAGTCATCTTCGTAAATACAAAAATGAAAAAGAAATTAAACAACGTGAAGAATATGCCATCACACCAGGCAATAATTCAGCTTCCCCAGATATATTTTTGACCTTGCATATAAGACTGAAGAAGGGGAACAATGTCCGTTACCTGGAATTTCTTGTCCTCATAGTAACTCGGTAGTTCCCTCTTGAAACTTTATCCACTTGCCAAGGCACACTTCCTACCGTGTTGAAGTAATTGGTAAACTTCTGTCTCAATATAAAAGCACTGGATGCACTCCTTCTCCTTTTCAGGCAAAGTGTTTTATCTCACAAAATTTTGCAACACACAAGCTGCCTTTATGACTTTATCAACACTGTCAACTTTGATCACAAATGGTTTTCAGAAAACATGGAACCTGGACGCCAGTATGCCAAAAGAACATTCAACAGTTTGCCTTGCTTGTGACAGCCTGTAATTGAAAATTTTATTTTCATAGTTTCTGGTTACACTTTGTTTGGGATAAGGCCTCATTAAATTTTCAGACAATGCAAAGGCCCCATCACCAACAAAAGCGTACAGTAATGGTTCTTCAAAATTATTCACCAGTGCTGGAAGTGGGATTTTCAAATTTTGTTCATTCATATTTTTGCCCAAGACACTAATTGAAAATATGTTTCCATCACTAAATCTTCCTATTGAACCAACATCAATTATTATAAACTTGTAGCTGAAGTCAACTACAGCCATTAACATGACCAAGAAAGTGTGCTTGTAATTGAAGAACGAACCACTTTTTTCTGGGTTCTTTATGACAATATGTCCAAATCCAACTGCAATCTGCCCCCATATTTCTGCTGTAGGTTCTGGTAAATACAGTGGTTGCATGATGTCCCATATTGTGGTTGATACTTCATTAACAATCTTCGAAACAGGTCGATCACCCATTCTATATCTATAAGCAATACTTTTGTAACTGTCTCCAGAGGCCAAAAACCTGTGAACAAGAGGAAAATACTATAAGACAATCCATCCATCTAAATACATTGGAGCTTACCAAATATTAACAAAGAATAATAAATTAAGTTGAAAGTACAACTAGACATCTAAGTTGAAATATCCATCACTTTACCAGAATAACTGAAAATGATCTCTTTTTCTCTTCTGGTAATGAAGCTAAGTCCATCTGGACAAACTTGAGGAGCTGTCAAAGAGATGCGCTTCGTAGGTGATGCAAATATCTTACAAGTGGAGCTGCAGCTGAGATCCTTAAGGAATGGAAATTCCAGAAACAGATGGAATTTTTATTGCCAAATATGGTTAACAGGAAGTGAGTTGTCAATTTGCATGACAGCGATGATGAAGAGTCACAGGCCCAATGTGAAAATGTTGATGAAGACACTGAAGATACGGAGTCAGCAATAGCAGACGAAGATGGTAAGACGCAAAACAACGACGCTGACTTTGAAGATGTTACAGACAAAAACCGAAATAGCGCTGACTCTGAGAAAGATATTTCTATATCAGCTGTCAAAAAGCCAATTTCAAAACAATTACACAGGAAAATTGCAAGGCTTGACATGAGCAGCTTACTACATAGGTCAATTACGGATCATGAACACAGAGCAAGAGAGAGAGAGAGAGAGAGAGCGCAACTGAACGCCAAAAATTGCATGATTCGAAACCTTCAGGCAACTCTTTGTATCATTTTTTATCTTGATGTACCTTGCAACACAAAAAATGCCGCCAGCAACTCAGCGTATTATTAGAAATAAAATATTTGAAGCAGTTCACCAAGCTAAAGCTGCCCTGTTGAACATGCCAGGTACATTATTTCAAGAACAGCCTAAGCAATTGAATGAACTCCAGTTTCCCTCCAGTTCTTTCTCAGCTTCACCAGCAAGTACTCCACGTGACCCTTTCAAGCAGCCCCATAGATGACGCTCAGTTAATCGAGATAAAAAATTGCAAACATCTAGTGCACTACATAAACAGTTTCCCAGGATCTATGTGACAACTTTAGAATGATAATTGTGAGAAACTTACATTTTGTGTTACTTTACTGTTTGAATGCATGAGTGAAATATATTTATGTATTTTTGAGCTCTGTGGAAATAATTATATTTTTCTTTTTTTGCTACATTTTTATCTACTTGCCACAAGACTAAAATTCTATCAACATTGACAATCTGTTGTGAGTACATTTTGATAATAAAAAGCTTATCAAAGGAATACAGCTAATTTTTCTTCAGGTTCAATCGGTCTTTGTGCATTACAACCTTCAGATCAAATAGAACTTTGTTGAACTGGATTCTGGTTAAAGAAAAGTAGTTACTCAACTGTTTATCTGAAAATTCTGACGTCAAGGCGAATTCACTATGAGTTTTCCTCTTCTTCATATACTCTGCTTTTCCAAGTTGACTTTTTATGTCATAATGGTATCCATTTCTTCATCAGAATCTGATTCGGAACTTAGAACTTAGATCAATGTAGCTAGCCAGTGCTCCTTCCTTCTGAGAACTGACACGAGACTGCGTGGCAATGAGCGCTCACATGCACTTTGCAGTTTCGTCAGAGCTACTCTGTCCTGCTCTGTGGCCACCTGCTTCTCATTGTGCGTCCGGCCTTAAGCAAGAACTAAATTATGATCCGTGCAGAATTCAACCAGCCTCTTTCATTCCTTTGTCCCAATCCGAATTCTCCTACAGCATTACCTTTGCCTACTCATGCATTCCAGTCTCCCATCACAATTAGATTCTTGTCACCTTTTACATAATGTATTGAATCTTCTATCTCTTCATATATTCTTTCGATTTCATCATCATCCACTGACCTAGTAAGCATCTATTGTGGTGGGCATTGGTTTGGTGTTATCTTGACAACAATAATCCTGTTGATATAGATGTTGATTCCCATGCACTGTATGCACTAGCCAGCGTCTTGGTAGGTGTGCTAGGTACCAACTGATGAGCCCAACCTAGCACACGAGGGCGAAACGCTGGCAACCAGGAATGAGTTAGCTGGGAAATTTAAAATGTCCAATAACGGACCATTTAAATTGGTATTAGCAATAATCCTTTCACTATGTTGGTCATTGTAACTTACCCGCTGCTCTATTTTCTTATTCATTATTAAACCAACTCCTGCATTTCCCCTGATTGATTTTTTTGTAGTCGCCTGACCAAAAATGCTGCTCTTCTCGTCAACGTACTTCACTTATACCAACTACATCCAACTTTAGTCTACCCATCTCCCTTTTCAGATTATCTAACCTACCACATTGATTCAGACTTCTAACATTCCACACTCCAACTCGCAGAATGTCAGTATCCATCTTTCTGATGATGTACAAATTATGTGGTTTCCCACTTCCAGGCAAGTGGTGGGACAGTTCCTATTCATAGGTCACAGCCAATTTCTTCCACATCCTTACCCAATTTCATTCACTAGCATTCATATCATCTTTATTAGCTCCTCAACTGAGGTTGGCATCAGAAAGGACATTCAGTTATAAAATCATGTGTAGTCCCCACCCAGAGATCCGAATTGGGGCTAATTTACCTCCGGAATATTTTTACCCTTGAGGAAGCCATCATCAGTATATCATTCATACAGGGAGAACTGCATGTCCTCAAGAGGTACGGCTGTAGTTTCCCTTAGCTTTCAGCCGTGTAGCAGTAATAATAATAATAATAATAATAATAATAATAATAATAATAATAATAATAATAATAATAATAATAATAATAATAATAATCGTATGGCCTCAGCTACCGTGTGCAGACATTTCGATTTGACGCCATCTGGCTGTCTGCTCGTCAATTTCGACGTTCCGTTTTACTCTAGGTCCGCTAGATGGCAGGCAGAGTAAACCGGATCTCTCTTGGGCATCTATGGCTGAGATTTAATTAATTTTGTTGGGTAAATACCAAATGTATCACCAGAGATCTTTTACATACCGACATCGTATGACATGGAGCGTCGAATGGACTTTTTTCTGCCCTTCAAAAATCCGACTACCTCTGCCGGGTTTGAACCCGCTATCTTGGGATCTGGAGGCCGACACTCTACCACGGATCCACAGAGGCAGTATCAATACCGCTAAGCCATGTTGAGTATTCTTACAAGGCCATATCAGTCAATCATCTAGACTGCCACCCTTGCAACTTCTGAAAGGTTGAACCATTCACTATTCGTTAGTCTGGTTGGTCTCTCGACAGATACCCATCCGATATGGTTGCACCTGCGGCTCAGCTATCTGCTTCCTTGGGAAGAGCAAGCCTCCCCACCGCGGCAAGGTCACATGGTTCAAAGGGGAGTATCCGCTCATATAAAAATATTATTCTGTCTTTTACTTTAATAGAATGCATTCAATATTTTGAATGTGACTCCTATTAACCACCAGTTCAAGAATTTTGTTCCTAAGTAAAAATATTCATACCTTTAAATTTTTATTCCATAAATATAACTTTGTCTATTTATACTTTATATTTATGCTTGATAATGCTGTGCATGTTAACGTGATACTGCTGTGGAGCTGAGTTCTGCATATGGGAGACAAGTAGGTTTGAACCCCCCCCCCCCCTTTTTGGTTGTCCTGAGAATGGTTTTATGTGGTTTCCCACTTCCAGGCAAGTGGTGGGACAGTTCCTCTTCATAGGTCACAGCCAATTTCTTTCACATCCTTACCCAATTTCATTCACCATTCACCATCTTCATTAGCTCCTCAACTGAGGTTGGGGTCAGAAAGGACATTCAGTCATAAAATCATGCCATATAATTTCATATCATCTCATCCCCGAACCTATATCAGGAAACGGGACTAAGGGGTAGACATACATACATACTGTACTGAACCCATAATTCTACAATGAGAAAATTATTTTTTCCCCCCCAATATTTATTTCAGCTACAAACTACTTTTTGAGAGCAGCCAGGTTTCTATTTCAAGGGTCTGGCTGTCTCGTGGGAACGAGCTCCCCGTGTCTGAGCAAGCTTGCGAGCTCGTGAAATACCGGGACCGTTCGGTGGACTTCGAATATTGAACAATTGATCAAATTCAAGGAATTCATCATAACGAGAGATTTTGGTGACGTAGTAAATCCAGAAATAAAGAATCTAAATTATTCTTAAACCCTATGTGAAGACAGAACCCCCAGGGTAAAAATAAATGCAGTTAAGTCTAGAGAAGAATTTGCGCCCGGCTCCTGAACTAGCGACACATGCCAAGACCGATGGATGAAGAAAACCCGCAAAACGCCCGGGAAGAAATAATTTATTTCACCTGTTGAGAGTATGGGAAAAATATGAAATTAACACCGTAATAAATCGTAAGTCTGTCCGAAGTTATGGAACAAATTTCAGGAAAATTGGTCTATTGGATGCGGAATTAGCATATTACACAACCAAGCTTCATGGTGTGAGTAGCGTCACCCCATAGGGTATATAAGAAATCTCCCTCCGTATATTTCACATTCTCTGTCTGGTTGCTGGAGCAGTGAAGCCCGCGTCACTCGTCAGCAGA
Source organism: Anabrus simplex (assembly GCF_040414725.1). Classification (NCBI taxonomy): domain Eukaryota; kingdom Metazoa; phylum Arthropoda; class Insecta; order Orthoptera; family Tettigoniidae; genus Anabrus; species Anabrus simplex. The sequence goes on along the minus strand of NC_090265.1, from coordinate 641,273,007 downwards.
AAAGTGTAGAGATTTCTTCTACCAGTAACTTATTACATGTCCGTGTCTATGGTTCAAATATACTGTTAAAGTGGAAGATGATAGAAATTTTCTGAGCTGCTGCTAATGGAAACTTTGAAGGTTTAGATACGTGGGTGAAAAGTAATTGAATTTCTCTCGGTATTCAGTGTGTGTTTGTTAAAGAGGAGGCTGGAAGTTAGCTGCGGGGTCTGGTTTCTTATCTGTAGGAACACCTGGACTTTAGTAGGGTGAGAGGAAGCAGAGGTCTTGCAAACGCAGTAAACGTGGTCATTTGAGCAGAGTGCTCGTTGCCTGTTAAACGCTTTGAAAGTGCATTATAAAGTGTTGTGTAATTTAAGTTATATGTATGAGAAGATGATGGTAAATGTAGCCATGGAAGGCTAGACGTGAGGTCTGCTGGCTAGATGCAGCCAGAATCCAGGATGGTGGCTAGTATTTCAGGTGTGTGAATATTTTGTATTAATGTTGTAGTTAGATTATTGTTTGTCCCAACCAACTGTCATTGCGTGTGTCGGGTTGATATTTAGTAATGATCAGGCAAAGGTATTATATTTCTGGTCATCGTGTGAAACTCTTCATGACGAGAGAGGATTCATTAAGAAGATGCATGCTGTATCACGTGAAATCTGCACTGAAATTCGAGATCACATTCTCAAGTTTCCAGTCAAAACTTCTCATTATGGGGGTAACAAAGTAAACTATTTGGATGCAAGGCTGAACCTTAAAAAAATGCATGATGATATTTTGTGAGGAACATCCTAATCTTGAAGTAAAATATACATTTTATATTTGTGTGATTATTTCAATAAGAACTTTGGCTACAGATTCGGTAGACCCCAAATAGATGTGTGCAGTATCTGCGAAGAACTTCAAGTCAAAGAAGTCTCCACACTTATCAAAAAATGTTAAATTAGCAGCAGCAAGTGAGCTAAATATTCACAAGCGCAGAAGTCACAAATTTTATTCTTCTATGAAATCATGCTCAGAATCCTGCCAGTCTGATGATACAACCTGTGTTGTCTTTTACTACATGCAAAATTTACCTGTACCTCATATACCTGTTCAGGAAATATTCTACCTAAGGCAGCTATGGGTACACATATTTACAATACACAACCTCCAAGACAATAGTTCCAAAGTATACATGTATCATGAGGGGCAGGCCAAGAAAGGGGCCAATGTAGTGTGCACATTCATATTGGACTATCTCACCAACTAGATTAAACCAGGCACGAAGAAACTTCACTTGTACTCAGATGCGTGTCCAGGCCAAAATAGGAATCATTCATTTATTCGTTTCTGCATTGGCTTGGTCGAAGATAAACGATTCGAGGAAATTATTCACCGCTTCCCTATTAGAGGTCATTCCTTCCTGCCTTGCGATAGGGATTTTGGTGTTTTCAAGAAACAAATTAAGCGCTGCGACAGAATCTACACTCCAAAAGAATACTGTACAATCATTGCTAACGCAAAAAAGGATGTTACAATAAAAATGGTCGAAGGAACTGACATCATTGATGTGGATGCGTGGTGGCCTAAGCATTATAGGAAAACAACTCTAAGTGATGAATCAACAGGGAAGGACGTTCCTAGAAGTGCGAAGGTGGTGTTTGCTCCTGCATCCTTTTCCGAGTTCCAGTATTCTGCAGATCATCCTGGCAGAGTGATTGCTCGTCCCTTCATCGGGAGCATAGTCCATCACACATTCCACTTGTCTCAGCCTGGGCCAAGAAATGGTCCTCTTATTAATCAGTTGATGAAGGCCTATGAAAAAAGACGTGTACCAATCAAATCAACGAAAAAGGATGATCTCAAGAAGGTTCCTCGTTATGTCACGACTTCTGAGGCGAGTAAAGCATTTTTTGATGAATTACTAGAATAGCTGTGTCAGTGAAAAAGCTTTGCCTGTCTTTTCTAACAGTGTTACTTGTTTTACTAATATGCTTTTGTTCCTCAATATCTGTGACTACAGTGCAGCTGTTTTATTAATAATGGGTTTATATAAACATAATGCATAACAAAATAATAAACAATTCCATGTGTTGTTTGAAGAAAACAAGTTATTCCATTTCAGTTACCTTGTATTTTCATGCTTGCATATACATATATTCATTTAGAAATAAAGGAAATAAACCAAGAACGTAAACGTTATTGCTCGCTTACAGGTTCTGTTCGTTCCATGTTGAAAGGAACTAAGTCCAGTTACGTATTTTGTCAGTAAAAGTGTTAGTAGCATACGGAACAATACAATTTTTACTTTACTATAATGGTGTGTATGTGCACTTTACATTGTACAAACAATTATGTCTCATATTACAATACAAGAGCGGAAAAAAGTTTTTTGTGTTTATCTCAAAACTTTAAAAATTGGACATAGTGCCTTTCAACAACGAGCTATTCAATTGGTGAAAGTATTTGCAATATTGACATTAGAAGGCTACTATTATAATTAAAATGAACAAAGCAACAGTCTGTTATAAACAAGTAGTAAGATTGCCATAAAATTATGTTGACCAACCAGCGGTTACAATTAGACAATGACGAAAATGACGTTCAAAATCGTATTTATTCAAAAATTAATGTTGAATAAAATAATGTTGAAGGACGGTCAAGTGACCTGTAATTATTTGTTTACATGAGATAAAAGTCGAAGGTCAGTGGCATATGGTGAAGTTGTGGTTCACTTTGATGAAAAAATACGGTTATAGTTGAAGGTTGATGAACGATGTTTAAATTGGACCTCTATGGACCATCTCAATTTGATGCGATGCTAAAACGTTGTTAAGAATATGGGTTTATTGACATTCTAGTCAAAAGGCAATGTGACAGTTGAATCATTTGACGATGGTGAAGGTAACTTGTTACGTTTGAGCTGACAGCTGACTGACAGTCGTCAATAACTTTTAGCTCAAACGTAACAATAAGGAAAACTGGTGCTAACAGAATTACCACTAATGAGATGAAGTTCATGTGAGAACAGTGGGATGTAATTGATGGGATTATAGAAGAAATGAAGTGTTAATGAAGGAACTCAAAATTGAATCAGCAGTAAACTATATACATGGTTATCAAGAAAGCTGGAAAAATTGTGTTTGAAGAATGGTTAAAGGAAGATTTCCCAGAGATATTCTTCTAAAGAAACAAGGTCCACCAGTCATCCAATGAATCATTGGTGAGAGAATACTTTAGAGCAGCCATTCCCCAACTGTGGTTCACGGATCCCTTGGGGGCCGCGACAATAATCTAAGAGGTCGGCAATAATAATGTAAGTTGTAAGTATTTGAAGAGTGAAATTTTATTGTACACACACAATTCATAGACCCTTATTCTAAATTTAGGAACTACGTGTTCACTGTTGTATAACTTATGTACAATATATGTAACTCTTAACTTGGCTGATAGATGGTACAAGTCAGCAGTGGAATAAGAAGAAATACTACAAGACAGTGTCAGTGAAGTGATTGTGGCACACTTGGAATTGCTAGTATCCACACTCAGACCATATTAAACGCTTCTGGTTGAGAAAATCTTGTGGATTACAAATCCCTTCTTTGAAACTGAACATGAACTGCCCTCCCTTGAAAAAGATCAACTAGCAGAAGTATCTTGGCAGAGAGAAAGTGAAACATAAATTGAAGTATGATATGGGTAGAGAATCAGGTGGAGTGACATGCTTACCTCCAAGAAGTTCCATGATTGTATCACAACTCCATGTGTCTGATCGACTTTTGGGTCGGTGGCATCCCCTGTACCCTACAATTTCTAGAAAGGAAATACTGCATTTAATAGCTGCCTCTGTGGATCAGTGATAGAGTGTCTGCCTCCGGATCCCAAAATAGCAGGTTCAAACCCGGCAGAGGTAGTCAGATTTTTGAAGGGCGGAAGAAAAATGTCCATTCGACACTTCATGTTGTACGATATCAGCATGTAAAAGATCTCTGGTAAAATACTTGGTGTTTACCTGACAAAATTCATTAAATCTCAGCCATAGACGCCTAAGAGAGTTTCGATTTACTCAGTCTGTCATCTAGTAGGCCTAGAGTAAAACAGAACGTTGAAATTGACAAGCATACAGCCAGATGGCATCAAATTGAAATGTCTGCACACGGTAGCTGAGGCCATACGATTATTATTACTGTGTTTAATGCCTTTCGTGACAACATACCAGTGTGAGTGTACCTTTTCTACTCTCACACAAATATAAATGAATACAGAAACAGAGCTAATCTAAAGGCTGATCTTCGGTTCGAGTGATTACGCTTGAAGTAAATAATAGTAGTAATAGTAATAATAAGAGTCTAAATTATACGAATAAAATCAAACATGGTATCATAAAAAAACATTTTGTTTGTTTGTTTACTGTATGCAGTATTGTGTTCTGTGGCTAAGGGGTCCTTGGACATGCATGCGATATGCTCAGGGAGCCTCAGAGACAAAAAGTTTGGCAAACCCTGCTTTAGAGGATTGTAACCAGCCACGAGGTCTAGTACCTGAACAGATGATGATTATTTGTCACTTGAAAACATAGTTACTGATAATCTGTTTTGGAGACAGTAAAATAAGATACGAGGCATATTTTTTAAGTAAGGTCCGTTTGAAAATAAGTACACAATGAAAGGTTATTTCGAAAAAGTAAATTTGTTTTCAGAAAGTACGTACTTCACTCTATTTTTCGACATAGTTGCCAAGTTTGTTCAAACACTTATCATACCTTGTATCCAATTTTAAAATACCCTCTTCTTAGAAAGCCAACGGCCGTAGCCGTGTTGAAACACGGGATCCCGTGAGATCTCCGAAGTTAAGCAACATTGGGCGTGGTCATGAGTTGGATGGGTTGCCACGCGCTGTTGGTGGGGGGTAAGGGAATGGAGGAGCGGAAAGGAACTGGCTACCCTACCGCACATAAACTCCGGCTCAGGAACACCTCTGCAGAGGTTCGGACCTGCCTTCGGGCAGTATAACCCTTACCTACCTTCATAGAAACTTGTCGCCTGCTCCGATAACCAAGAGTTCTCTGCCGTTTTCACGTCATCGTCATCATTGTAATGGCTGCCACTGAGGTGATGTTTGAGGTGGAGGAACATATGGTAATCGCTCGGCGCAAGATCAGGACTGTAGGGTGTGTGGTCTAAAACCTCCCAGCCAAAACTGTCCAATAAATCGCGGGTCTGACCTGCAGTGTGAGGTCTTGCATTGTCATGGAGAAGGACAATTCCTTTTGTCAGCATGCCACGTCTTTTGTTTTGAATCATTCTGCGTAGCTTTCTCAGGGTTTGGCAGTATGCTTCTGCATTGATAGTGGTTCCTCGTTGCATGAAGTCGACAAACAAAACACCATGCCTATCCCAAAACACCGACGCCATGATTTTGTGCTGGAACAGAGTCTGTTTGGCCTTCACCTTTACAGGCGAGTGTGTGTGTCTCCATTCCATGCTCTGTTGCTTCGATTCGGGTGTGATATGCGAAACCCATGTTTCGTCTCCAGTTACGATCTGACTCAAGAAGCTGTCACCTTCTTCGTCCTAATGAGTCAAGAACTTCATCGCACACTCAAATCTTTGGTTTTTGTGGTCCTCTGTTAGGAGTTTCGGGACCCAACAGGAGCACAGTTTCCTAAACTTTAGGTGTTCAGAAACAGTGTTGTAAAGCACTGATCTCGACACGTCAGGAAATTCGTTTGAGAGACCTGTTATTGTGAAGCGCCTGTTCTCACAAATCTTCGCTTCAACTGAAGCCACAATTAAAATTGAAATAATTGATAAGGAGATTCCACCTATTCAATACCAAAGAATAAGAAATGTAGTGAATTACATTCTCATTTAATAATAATTAGAAATGGTACCGGTTTCGACCCTAGTCCAGGTCATCATCAGCCAATTAAGAAATGGAAAACAATGCATAGGATCAGTAGAAGAGGCAATATGAAAAGGAAATGAACGGGGGTAGACACTCTAAAACTTAGAATAAGTAAAATACAAGTCATTCAAAAGAAAAACAGTGCGCAATTCTCCTAGCGGCAGCAAGGCACACGCAGTGCTAGGCAAAGTCCCACAATGATTACGAATAGCGGAGAACTGTTCAAAGCCAGTTATTTAAACACTGTCAAGCATAAAGTCACATCACAATCGAACACATACGAAGGTCCATATTCGTGTAGGAGTTGAAGACGAGCAGATTCATTGAAGCAACTTGCCAGCTCCCGGTGATCAGCACGACACATTCAATATCAGGCACTGTGGTTTCAAATGCCAAAGTAAAATGGAGAATAGCTTGACGATCGAGTTATTTTCCCTGGTTGCGGGAAAGTAAGTATATAGATAAATATAATACAGTTCAATATAATTCAATATAATTGAGTAAGTAATTGTGCTCCTATAGAGTTCTTAGAACAGTTGTTTTTTCACAGAGGCGAATGGAGAATAGCTTGACGATCGAGTTATTTTCCTTGGTTGCGGGAAAGTAAGTATATAGATAAATATAATACAATTCAATATAATTCAATATAATTGAGTAAGTAATTGTGCTCGTATAGAATTCTTAGAACAGTTGTTTTTTCACAGAGGCTTGCAGACAGAATGTTGAACACATAACAATCTATAATAAAGATGTATGTACAGTAAATAAAGAATGGGAAAAGGGCAGGAGGCTTGCAGAGAAAGAATTCTGGAATTCTCACCAGATGTAACAGTAGGCCCTAAATTACAATGATCCAAGATGACCCATTTTAACTTAATTCAACAGGCCGAATCACCTGGCACATAATATTACAGAACTGTGGATTGAATTTTATTGTGTACAATCTAAAGTGTTAAACTACTAGCAAAAGAAAAAAACTAAAAAGATAAAGATAATTTATATGGCATGTATGAAGATATGCCCATCATAAGCTGCAGGTTACAGGCTTCTAAACATGATTATGTTACAAACTTGGATGGAAAGACCAACATTTTTGTCTTGAAACTGATTTTAGAAAATGGATAATACTGACCAAGTTATGCATGTAAGCAAATTCATTGTTACTCTCAAAGGCTGCTGTTATAAGTAGGCCTATACGAGCAGCAAATATATTTGGAACTAAGAAGCAGATAGCTAATAATCTACTCTTACACTTGTTTCTGTGTCTGTATTTCATTTTCCAGTGACGGTTGTTGTATGGCCACAGAAATCAGTGCATACCATTTCGCTTCCCATACTGCCTACAACATTAATGAGCAATACAGAGGATTAAAATGTCCAAATAAAATGGTAGTTGACTTTTATATGCATCTTAACATCCTTTCTCACATGGAATCTAAACCACTGGGATATTACCTTTCATTTTTAAAACCATCAAAAATTGGCTGAAATTTCAATCACAAGCCCCTTAATGGAAAGCCAGTGATGATGTCACTCAGCTCTCCTGTTAATATTTTCAAAGTCAAGTATTCAAGCTCTTCAGGACTGGAAAATCCTGAAGAGCTTGGATCATTTGTTATTTGCAATAAACGAAGTGAAATTATGGTTTCCTTCTGGGAACTAAATTTGTGGTATTTTGATAGTTATTTTTATTACAGTCTAACAATCTATTAGATTCTAGGTATGCCAAACATAGAGGGGATTATAAACTCTAAGATGAATGCTAGTGATGGGCAGTCTGAGACTGGGTCTTGAGATTTCTCGAGTCTAGCGCAAGCACTGTTTCTCATGAGAAATATAGAGATCTCAAGTGTGTTATCCCCGCATTGTGCGGCGAGCAGCCTACTGGTAGACGGAGCTGAATGTTGTTTGTGCTGATTATGGAAATAGACAACCACGGGCCTTCTCCATTCCATAAATATGTCCTAACAAGCCAATTTAATTTCTACCAAGGTCTGTTTTGATGCAGTATAACACAATTATAAAGGACACACATTCTAGCATTGTATGTAGCAGTAAGTACATGAATGAGTAGGCTAAGTACAAAAACTGACTGCTACTGCAGGTGTACATAGTTATCATTCATTATTTGTCAGTCCCCACATTCAATATCCATTTAACCAGTGGTTGTTTTTACCAACATTATGGTGAAGAAGGAAATAATTCCTTACAATGTTATAGAGTATTTGCGTCATAATGAGGTACGGTACAGTGTGTAAATGTGTCCAGATGTATGCGACAACTTTAAAACAATGTCCGAAACACAACGTAAGTCGTGGGCATGGGATTATTTTGCCGCACAGCACAGCCCACAAATATCACTGAAGGGGAATCGTCACAGAGAATACCTCTGGCACGGTCTGCATCACAAGAAGCTACCCTGTTGAGGTATCCACATAGGTGTACATCCTGTGTACAGTTATTGACAAATTTTGCAGGGTTATTCAGCTAAGATTCCACCTCAAATAATTCGTGCACCATTTAAGGTACTGATATTCTGTTTTCCAGGCTTTTGACCAAATTTATCGGCACACATGTTTCTGTATGAGAACGTTATTTCACGCAATAACTGCTGATATACTATCAAGCTTACCCTCATAGTTACTGGGACATCACACTGATCGCAGAACAGGAGAATCAGTCTCGAGAGTCTCGAGCCTATCACTAATATATACTTCTTTGCGGCTACAACAGGCTGCCATAATTATATTTCTACCTGCTATTTTTTAGCATTTTTGAGAAATAAATGATGAATAAGATGGTTCTTTTATCTTCTTTTTTTTTTTTTTCATTTAAGGACAATATGGAGATGCATGATCTGATAATCAACATTGTTATTGATCCTGATGATGGAGACACAACACTGCATCTGGCTTCATTTCTGGGAGATACTTATACTATCAAAAATATTCTAGAAACAGATGATGGTAAAAAGCACCTTAATCGTCCAGTGAGGCCATTTGGTTCGTCACCCTTGCGGTTAGCGTGCTCAGGTAATTAATACAAGTTGGATATGGAAAAATTGAATGGAAGAGTGATTTAAAGTGAATATTCATGTCTTTGCTGGTTAGATGTAGTGTTTACAGTGCACTATGTCTTCTGGTGTTGGCTAGAATAAATTTGTTACTTTCATGAAAGTGACCGTCGTAAGAGTGATTCCATTCCTTATGCAGCCAGTCCCTGTTATGAATGGTGTGAAAATCACATGAAATGAATTTCATTTTGGCCTGTATTGATGATTTATCACTATCAGCAAAGATGTGAAGGTCCACTTATTCAATACTGTATGTAATATGTTAATATTATTTATTACATCGGGACTAGTTTTGACCCTTGTATTGGGTCATCTTCAGCCTTAAATTATAAATGGAAAATGTAACTTGTAACTTGAAAATACCAACACCTAATATAACGCTATTGGCTTCCCCACAGTTTGCAACATTTTTGTAACCCTACTCTTTTGTTGGAAATCACCCAGAACAAATCGTGCTGCTTTCCTTTGGACCTTTTCTAGTTCTTGAATCGAATAATCCTAGTGAAGGTCCCATACACTGGAACCATACTCTAATTTGGCTCTTTTCAGTGGCTTACATGCCCTCTCATTTACATCCTTACTACAACCTCTATCGATCAATCATCAATCAGTCATCAGTGACCTGGATTTAGGGCTGTCGCCCAAGTGGCAAATTCCCTAGCAATTGTTTACCAAGCCTTTTCTTATACGTATATTTTCAAAGAACTCGGAAATTTATCGAACATTTCCCATTAGTAAATTATTCCTTGTCCTATAAATTAATATTTGCCCCATTTTGTTCCTTTGATTTCCAGATTTACTTTCATATTATGATGTTTCCAACTTTTAAAAGCTCCGCTCAAGCTTATTCGTATACTAATGTAATTCTTTGCCATCTCTCATTGACAGCTCGAAACATACCACTTATTACAAGTTATAAATTTCATTTTGGTTCGTGGTGGATATATAGCATAGTAAATAAAAAAATCCACCTTTCCACCACAATAATAATCTTTTGATTATTTATTCTACACTAAGTTATACATTAATATAGGACATGTTTTGTCCTGTTTTAGGACAGCCTCAGTCGTGTTTTCGTGTTATAGGTTAAAATTGACGCAGAGAACAAGGATCCATAAAACACTACATAAACTACAACACTAAAATGTCTTGTCTATGACAAGGAGAGTAGTAAAAATTCCAGTAGGTCTTGTGAATCTTGTCTTCTAAGTATGTATGACACACATGGTTTGTTAGAACTCGTTATTTATACACTGCTGCACTTGTGCTCTTTTTTAAAAATTCTTCAACAGTCTAGTATATTAAAAATCTTCTTTTGATCAGAATTATAACATAAATGAGCATAATTACTTGTAAGGAAAACATCTGTAGCCTACTTATTATGAGGTGGAAAGGGAATTTCTTATTGTTGGACCAAAATTGGACTTGATGAAGATGAAACAAATCCATAAAATCTGTTACGTCCAAATCTGAAAAGAGGAGAAATAAAAATTGAATAGTATGGAAATGTGAAAGGGACCAACTGATGTATATGTTAGACCTTAAGTGTACTCACCCACCACTTCCTACAGCCGACTCACTCACAGTCACGTACTGTGCTAAGCTGTTCTTCGTCTAATATTGTCACTGTGTTTGATAGGAGGACCTGCACATGCAGCAGATTTTGAGGGTTATCAAAAGAATTAGTAAAGGGAGATTCATGAACATGAGAGAAAACTTGTTTATCCATCTAGACCAGAATAAATACAATCTCAATGAAAATTGAGAGAATAGTAATCCTCTTTATGATGAAACGCCCTCCTTGTTAATGTTATTAGGTTACAATAAAGAAAATCTTCATAGAAAAAAGAAACTTCCCTTTCTTGGCAGACAGGACACTTCCCCTCCGCCCCCTTTGAGCCCCTCTTCTTCAATAATTCACCTGTATTAGTCTTCTCTTCTATCTGGACTTTATGCTTGTATTCAGCTACCCTTTTTTTTCTTTCTTTCTTTTTTTTTTTTTTTCTTTTTGTTTCAATTGGATTTACATTGCACCAACACAGATAGGTCTTATGGCAATGATGGGACATGAAAGGGCTACGAGTGGGATGGAAGCAGCCATGACCTTAATTAAGGTACAACCCCAGCATTTGCCTGGTGTGAAAATGGAAAACCATCTTCAAAGCTGCTGACAGTGGAGTTCAAGCCAACTATCTCCAGAATGCAAGCTCACAGCTGCGCATTCCTAACCGATTGCCAACTCGCTCCGGTTATTGAACTACTTTTATATAATACTGACTGAATAATTCTGCCTTCAGTAAGTCCTTATATAAACTCCACTTGTTCATTAATGATCCCTGGAAGATTGTTTCTGCCTTAAAGTATCTATACATATTCTTCCATTGCTCCCAAAATTCATATTGTTGCCAATTATGCTTGCCATCATGTTATCCTTAGCTCTTTTTTCGCTGTATTCAATACTCTCATAAGCTCTTCAATCTCTCCTTACTCCTGCAACCATTCCTAATTGTATTTCTTTCTAATCTGCACCTCCTTCTTAGTCTCTTTATTTCTCTGTTATAATATAATGGGTGCTTACCTTTACTTATCACTTTTAAAGGTATATATGTGTTTTCATAGGGAATCTGAAATATTTGTCCCGAATGATTAAATTTATAATACCAATATAAATGGTCCGTTATCGGACATTATAAATTTTCCAGCTAACTCATTCCTGGTTGCCAGCGTTTCACCCCCGTGTGCTAAGTTGGGCTGATCAGTTGGTACTTAGAGCACCCACCAAGACGCATGGCTAGTGCATACCGTGGAGGCCAGAAATCAATCAATCAAATTAGTTATTTCATTCCCACCCCTCCCTGGGCTGTCAGATATACGTGTGCTCTTGGGCCATGGAATAGGGAGGAAGAGTTACGAGGATGAAATACGTAAATGATATGTGTATGTCTTGTACATACTGTACCGGGCGGTACACCTCCACTCCGCTAATTTAAAATGTGCGCCTGTGGAAACTCCTCTGCTGGAGGAAGTCTGAACTTTATTTACCCTATTAATTTTCTAGTTTCTCAGAAGATGTCACCACCTGGAAATTTTTGAGTTTGTGAACTGTGTCATTTTCGACGTACTTTTGTTTTGCTTGAAGTAAGAAGTGTGAACTTTCTCTTCTAGAGGACACCACTGAAAAACTACAATAGTGCACCCTAGTGGGAAGAAAAATAACTGTTCTTTGGAGAAAATTTTATTTCAAAAGTTTGTTCTTTGTTAAATTTCTTTCTGTTATTGTTTAAGTTGGCTGTATACCCCTCTCTTTCCCCTTGTTTTGCATTTGACCAATCCCGAATTTCTGTTATTAATTTCTGACCAATCATTGGTATCTTCCCCCAACTTGAATATGTTTCTATACCCTAGCCAATAAAAAGCTTGTGGGAGGGTGTTTTCTTTCCCCTAACACCTAGAACCTTCCGCGAGAGGATATAAACTGCTGATTTTTGGGTCTCCGGGCCACTTCTGTTCCATCTTTCAGTGTATTAAGTACATAGCAGGAGGCAGGAAGCGCCTCTTTCTCCGGCAGCGGTCAGCTATAAGGTAATGGCCGATTAATATATTCTTTCTTTGCTAGCTCAGCAGTTTAACTCTCGGGGCGGGTGCGAAGCGTTCCACCATGTAACCTTTTCCTAAAATGTAAATGTAACTACTCTTTTCATCTATTCTCTTGGAAAGCTACATTCTGGGATAGAGAGTGCTAACCCTCTCGAGCTCCCACTCATATTGTTTTGAGGTGAACTTATTTTTCTCAACCTATTCTTCGTTAATGTAAAACAAATTGTTCTCTTCTTAAGTCACCTCTTTAGTATGGGATTAGCCCTTGTATTAACGGCCTAGCGCCAAGTAGGTCTTAATCTAGTGTATTAGGAGTGCAAGTTCGCCTCCTCTCAAATTGTTATTTTAGAGGTCATTTAATTAACATTCTTTTCGTTTAATAGACCTCAGTAGATTGGGTATTTTACCCCTGTGTTTATGTCCGTTGAGGACAGCTTGAAGGTGGAGTTTGGTGTGGCCTGGGAGAGGCTTAAATTTGAGAGCGAGTGGCTCTTTTGAAAATTGTATGTTGTATGCCTCGAGGAGGCTTTTCAGTGTAATTTGGAGCAAGGGCTCCTAGGTATGAATGGGGTTTTCTGCCCCTCTGTTAAAACTTGTGTTTGGGGTAAAACTGAGCTGATTGCCCAAGCATTGTGAACTCGGGGCGCGAAGCCCAAATTCTGTAAATATTGTAACTACCTTATTTTGACTTGCTATTCTGTACCTGCCATGCTTGTTACTTATTTATTTTGAAAAGAAAATATAACCGTATTAAATTTTAAATTTACTTTACTGGCACTATAATTTCGTAGCTTGAGATCCATTCACACCCGCACCTTCTTTCACCTCTACCTACCGCTAAAACACGGTAACACATACAATAAATAGAATTGAAATATATAGAAAATACCTGACCGGCTTAGAGGGATAACCGCGGCAACAGGATGGATCCCAGGGGAAGCCCGCAGAGCACCCCGCCCAGGACAGAGACCCCCAAACATCCTGTTTATTGATCAGATTCAAGTTACATTGTTTACTTGGTGCCGTGTTTACAAACAGAACATGGGTAAATAAACAAATATAAACAGAGAAGTGGTTGGCCTTGAACTTGCTGGGCCGAGTGAGACGAGTTCTTAGTCCAGATATATAAACAAACAACAAGCACTGAGGTCAGTGACCAAGCTGCACTTTTAAAGTCTACGAGTGCGGATAAAGATGATGTGTCACGTTAAGGCCAAACAAAGGCATAAACAGAACGAAAGATGTGACTGTGACACGTAATAACCAAAATACATCCTGTGCTGGGGAAATGAAAGGAAAGCTGGCATCACTGTCTTGAAACATAAAAGATAAAAGGAATAAGCACTCCAGCACACGGCACAAATGGTAAATTAAGTACAGAAAAAAGAGAACTGTGTCACATAAAGCGAAAGAAAAAATATAAATAAATGGAAGATACACAGTGGAGTGTCTTAACCTAAAAAGAAAAGAACTAAAGCTAAATAATAAAAATGAGGACAATAATAATAATAATAAGAAGAAGAACAAAAATAAGAACAACATCAAATAAGAATAACAATAATAAGATCAAGGAGGAGAATGATAATAGTAGTAATAAGACGAAAAATATGGACAAGGAGAATAATAATAAGAGTAATAATAAGTATAATAGAAAGAATAATAATAATGAATAATGATGATAATAATAATAATAATAATAATAATAATAATAATAATAATAATAATAATAATAATAATAATAATAAACAAAAAGAATAAAAAATCTTGCAGTATCACAAGTTTGGTATGCACCACCGTACCCAGGAGCAAGACAAGATTATGGCAAAGATACTAAAATTGATAGATGTGATAGGTGACAGTGGCAGGTAGGAAGTGAAGCTAAGTGATGGGGTGAGGGAGAAGATGAGAAGTGGCGGGGGTACGGGCGTTATTTAAGATGGTCATGGCAAGAGGGGAGAGGGTCAGGGATTCGGTAAAAAGGGGATTGCAATGTAGGGTGCCATTAGTGAGATATTTCAGGTGGAGGGAATGAAGATGTTCGAGAATGGTGGGAAAGGAGTAAAGGGGGGTAAAATTTTGGCAGAAGGGGTATCAAATGAAAGGTGATGGGCAATACGTAGAGCGTGGCAGTCAAGTTTAAGGAGTTGTATGTATTGTCGAACGTCAGCTTAATCCATCTAAGTGAGGCGTACGTAATAATCGGGCGAATGAAGGATTTGTAAATGTTAAGGTTTTGAGAGGAGGTAAGTCCCCAGGTACACCCAGTAAGCATATGAAGGGGTCGAAAACGGGAGTAGGCTTTCTTATAGGCTAAGGTAAGGTGATGGTTCCAATGAAGGTTATTTTGAAAAAGGATACCTAGGTATGTTAATGTTTTAGTTTCGGTTAACGGGGTGTTATATAATGTGAGTGGGACGTGATGACGAGGGCGGCAAAGGCAGGATTTTTTACGGAAAACGATGATTTGTGTTTTGGCGGGATTAACAGAAATATGCCAGGAATTAAACCAGGATTCGAGGATGTCAAGTTAGCGTTGGAGTTTGTTAGTAAGGGAAACGGTTGTGTTGCATACGGCAAAGATGGCAAGATCATCCGCATATTGATAGAGGCGGAGGGGAGGATCAGGATGAGGGATATCATGGAGACAACGGGCTGCCTTGTGGTACACCGGAAGTGATAGGGAAAGAGTATGACAGAGTATGATGTATAATGATGCGCATAGTACGGGAGTGGGGGAAATTGTAAATGAAACATATGAGCGTGTCAAGGAGGGGAAGTAGATGGAGTTTGAAAAGGAGACCCGGATGCCAAACAGAGTCAAAGGCTCGATTGACATGCATACTAGGGCTGTGGTTTTACAAGGACAGAGGAAAGTGTAAAGGGATGATGTAATATGGAAAAGATGATCATGAGTAGAAAAACGAGACCTAAAACCTGCTTGGGAAGAAGGAAGAAGATTGAAGGAGGTGAGATAGTGGGATATTTGGCATGCAAGTATGCCTTCAAAGATTTTTGAAAGGATACTTAACAGGCTGATAGGACCATAGGAGGCGATCTCTGAAGGGGGCTTACAAGGTTTAAGAAATAAGATAATGTTAGCTCCACCCCAATGTTCTGGATAAAAACCAGTGTAAAGCATGGTAGTGTATAAGATTCTCAATAAATCAAAGAGAAGGGGTGGAGCTTCATGGATATGGCAGTAGGTGATTTTATCGGAGCTGGGAATGGTATTACAATGGTGGGAGAGAAAAGAATGGATGTCTTGAGGAGTTATAGGAGTATTCAGAGGATAAGTATAGTCTATATTCGGAAAATGTGAGAAGGAGTGTTGTAATTCAGAACAAGCTGGGTGGGCAAGTTGGTTACGAAGTAGTTCATCAGGGTGGTAAAAATTAAGAGAATAAGTCGGGGAATATACTGTGGAATAATATTGTACAAAGGTATTGGCTTTGTCTTGATCAGTGGTGGGAACGTGGTTATTATGACAGGTGGGGTAGAGTGGGGAGAGATTTACGAGTCTGGGTAAGTCTCTTGTAGTCGTCCAAAATTTATGTGGGTCGTGTGTGTCAGAGAGGTCAGAGACTCATAGTCCAATGTTTGCGGCGAATGGCTTTTATATAGGAACATGCATGCCTGAGTGTACGTCTGTGGTGAAGTAGCGTGACGGGGTCGCATATGTGGGTGTATTCACGATGTAAGTCCTGTTCTAGTCGTAGTAATTGAAGTCCCTTAGGTGGGATAGGGGGTTTAAGAGAAGTATATGAGTGATAGGGGATGTGAAGACGATCTACGGTGAGTAAAGCATGCTCGATGGTAGTTACAAGTGATTGAAGGTGCTGAGGGGAAGTGGGGGAGAATGAGTCGTGGAGAAGGGTAGTGACAGTCTGACGGTAGGCATTCCAGTTGGTATGTTTATATGCGGGTGAGTGGAGGGTGAGGAAGAGGGTTAGGTGACAGAATACCGCAAATGGTGATGAGGGCAGGAGCGTGATCACTATTGAGCATGAAACAGGGTTCGACCTTAAGGTGGGTGGAAAAGGAAGGTGAGACAAGAAGGACATCAGGGGTGGAATTATGGGAAGGTAAGGTGGGGAAGGGGAAGGGGAAGGGGAAGTGTATGCCCTGGATATTATGGCAGACAGTATTGAAAAGAGATCAGTGGTAGAGGGTGTAGGATGTAATGTTTAGATCTGAGACAAAAATATAATTTTGAAAAGAAGTACTGATGTGTTGAATAAAAGCTGTGGGAGGGGGATTGCAACCAGGAAGATAAAAATTGACTTTCACAAAAGATTGAGTGGGGGTGATGATATCTAAAATGAGATATTCTTGAAAGTTATCAGGGAATTGATAGAAGTGTCGGCAAACTGTTACATTCCTCCGGACGCCGATGGCGATGCCATTGCTAGCTTTATGGGGTCGATCAGCACAAAATAATTTATAAGTGGGAAAGATAGGCTGCTGGCGGCGCGTCAGGAAGGTTTCATTTAGAATAAAGAAATCTGGGACATACAAAGAAAGGGAAGTTTGAAGGAGGACACGGTTGGTAGTAACTGAATGAATATTTAAATAGTAGAACTTAATGGTGTGTTCTTAGCGAATAATGGGGATGGTGTTCAGGGGAAAGAATGCGAACTGCATTCTATTCCCCATATACACTACATCCACATGTGTGTTTAACACCAACCATGCCGCAAGTTGGATTTGTTTAAGAATTTGTTGACAGCGGAAAGGAAGGACGTTCTGGAGAACCATCATCATGAATCGGATGATGTTCTCTGTACTGGGGGAGGGGAGGGTGGAGGAAGGGGCAGGGGTAGGAAGGTCCTGTGAAATGACAGGGACAGCAGTTTCAGGATGGTTAGGGATAGGCAGAGGTTTCACCTTGCATTTATAACTAAAGGAGGGGTGGAAATCACTACAATTTACACACTTTGGGATATGTTTATTAGTACATGCATAAGTGGGGTGCTCCTGGGCACATATGGCACATACCTCGGGGTGAATGCAGGGCTGTCCCGGGAAATGGTCAAAGCGTTGACAGCGCTCGCAGCGGACACGACGTGGTGGGGCGGATCGAGAGCTTCCACGTGATGGCGGCGGGCGTAGATCAGCACGCCGTCCTGTAGAAAATTGTCTAAGGTGTTAACATCCCGGGAAAGGATCCGCACCATGGTCGTTGGTCTAGTTGCATTCTTTATCCGGACAACCCGGTAGATGACGTGGCCCCCAAGCTGAAGCTGGGCAGCCACCTCCTCGTTGGTGTAGTCCCGTTCGACCCCATATGCCACCACAGATAGTATGGGGGTGGGTCGAGATGGAGCTTGCTGGCGAGACACTGGTCGTTGCTGAGTCAAGCTGGTAGCCCTGGCGTGCTTACCCAGCTGATGTATGCCGATGGCCCCGGTGAAATGGGAGTAGAAAGGTATTGATGTCTTGAGGTTAAATCCTTCTGTAGTGCGCTGAATTTCCAGATGGCACTGGGCCAGGTTAGGAGTGAATCGGGAGATGAGCTGGTAAAGGGTCCTGGTATTGTCAAGATGTGGGTCGATGTTGGTGAGCTTAATGATATGGAACTGGGGAGGAGGGGTAGGGATGGATGTGATGGCACTGCGCTGACGAACATGGTTAGGCAGGGCAGGGTTCTTCGCTGCGTCAGCGTAGCTTCGGACATTCCCTGGCATATAGAGAGCTAGTGATGCTGTTTGAGTAGACGGTAGTGGCTGAGGGTTCTTGGTAGGAGGCAGCGGGTTGATGCCGCTGACTGAGGATGGCGTGCCTGCTTGTTCAGCTGCAGAGCTCCCGGTGTAGGTGGAGCCGGTAGACTCATCATCAAAAGGCAGAGGAAGGGCACGAACCTTCTTCTGACCATCAGTAGGGCTAGGTGAATCAGCCTCGTGAGAACGTTCAATCTTGGTGCTCTGGTCATCCATGTCCTGATGTTCTAGGGTATCCAAAAGAGAAGTCGGATCACCTTCCAAAGGTGAGCTCATGATGGGCGTAGGATGGAACAAGGCCCTTCTAGAAGAATCCACGAGGTGAAGTTCGTAAGCGAAACCCGTAGATGGAGGTGCTGGAAAGTTCTAGAAGCTTCTAGAAGACAGTGATGAAGCGTAACTACCCAGGTCACGATGATCTTGCAGAAACTGAGAGAAGACCGTGGAACCACTGCGTAGGCTACTTGGAGCCACCGGCAGTGCCAATGCACTATGAGAAACTTTGTCTCATACCAAAAATTGATGCCTACTTGGCCATCAGATGATATAGATGTTGATTCCCATAGGGAACCTGAAATATTTGTCCTGAATGAGTAAATTTATAATACCAATATAAATGGTCTGTTATTGGACATTATAAATTTTCTCTTTCATAGTGCATTGACACTGCCGGTAGCTCCAAGTAGCCTACGCAGTTGCCTCCACGGTATGTACTAGCCATGTGTCTTGGTGGATGTGTTAAGTACCAACTGATGAGCCCAACTTAGCACATGGGGGCGAAACGTTGGCAACCAGGAATGAGTTAGCTGGAAAATTTATAATGTCCAATAACGGACTATTTATATTGGTATTATAGCTTCACCGGGACCGAGAAAATATTCCATAGTGGACAAGTTCCCGTTTTATTCGAGTTCCATTTTGAGCACGTTTTACTGGAGTGTGGAAATATCAACAGAAATAAAATAGCATATTCTATGAAGAGAAGTATGTGTGCCAGAGAAAGGAGATATTGTATATTACACAAAGATTTCATGACAATAATGCAGGCAAGAAACTAACTGATAAAATAAGTAAACTACAAACATTCTAGTTAGACGTATCCAAATTATGAATTACTAGGAATAACAGGCTAACTATAGGAATTAGGTAGTTACACTAAATACATGTATAGACAGATAGCCAGACTACTACTACTACTACTACTACTACTACTACTACTACTACTACTATTCACAAACAGAAAAAGCATACAAGATACTATCTAATAAAAATAGCTATGCTACAGTTCTAGATTGTAATTAAGCCTATGCTAACTACAACAGGTTAATTGAAACAATAGAATTCTAGTAAGATCTAAACTCCCAAATACATTTTTCCCCTACTACACAAATATTATTCAATAAGAATGTAAGAACTTAAATTTATAAAAAGTAATATACTACAATAGGTCATTCTAAACTGCATTTAGACACATCCTAATTACAACATTAGCCCACTTCTCTTCCACAATTTCTCTCCTTCCTTCCCCTAGTGTCTTCATCACTGTAGTAGTTGTGTGGAAAGGATGAAATGTAATAGATTTTCTATGACATTAAGGATACTCTCATCACGTATGAAGAGATCTGGTGCTGATGATGGTGATGATGCTTGTTGTTTAAAGGGGCCTAACATCGAGGTCATCGGCCCCTAATGGTACAAATGGAATGACAACAGAAAGTTCAAAAAATCCACTGACCAAAATAAAAAAAGGTAATGAAAAATGAATGGATGGACATGAGCCCAAAAACACAAAAACAAACAAGAAACAAACAAAAAACAGTGGATCCGACTCAAGAAAAAGGTCATAAATAATAGTATAACTGACCAAGGGACCACTTATAAAGCACAGTCCTTAATTGAGGATGCTTGATGTCTAAAGGGGTCCAAAATCCAGGTCTAAGGCCCCTCAGAATGGTACATGTTGTGAGTAAAGTAGAACCATGGTATTTGTCATGTTGGGGTACTAATCAAAAGTGCGAAGACTCACGGTGTTCCACACAGGATGGTACTACTCACAAGTATTGTACTTCGTATAGGTAACGCAAATCTATGGTGTTTCTCACACAATGGCACTACTCATAGCCAACACAAACTGATGAATTTCCTCACCTAGGTGTACTAACCACAGGGACTATTACAATCCTGTGGTGTTCCTCAAATAGTGGGTACTAATCTCAGGCAACGCAGACCCA
The DNA here is from genome assembly GCF_040414725.1 of Anabrus simplex. Taxonomy (NCBI): domain Eukaryota; kingdom Metazoa; phylum Arthropoda; class Insecta; order Orthoptera; family Tettigoniidae; genus Anabrus; species Anabrus simplex. Next base: position 641,252,512 of record NC_090265.1, on the reverse strand, counting down.
TGGTGTCGCTCATATAGTGGTACAACTCACAGGCAACGCCCAGACCCGCGGTGTTGCTCACATGGGTACGACGCACGGGTACTGGAAACCCACAGGAGAACCCCTTCTTGTTGCTACTAATCACAAACCTATTTCGTACCTAATATAGTTGTACTACTTGCAAGTACAGGCAACCCATGGTGTTCCCCGCGTGATGGTACGAATCAAAAGTAGTTTCATGGTTCTAATTCAATCATCGCTTGGTCGCCCCTTTTAGTCGCCTCTCACGACAGGCAGGGGATACTGTGGGCGTATTTTTCGTCTGTGTCCCCCACCCACAGGGGGTAGAGAGAGAGAAAAAAGAAGAAGAAGGGATCCGTCACTTCGAAAAATGAAGTAACGGACGATGAAAGGCAAGGGCCACGAAGGGTGTGTCATTGAAAGACTCCCTAGGCCTCGAATGCTCTAACACCGTCGGGGTCGGAAAAGAACAAAAGTTGACCGAGGTAGGTCGGACAGGATAGACGAAAGTGAGGAGCCTGGCACAAGTAAGTGGAAGTAATGTCAAGACTCATTTAAGGGCCCAGTGGTCGCCAATCCACACTCCCAAGTTGAGAGCCCCTTGTAGTCACCTCTTATGACAGGCAGGGGATACCGCGGGTGTATTCTACATGTGCGTCCCGCACCCGCAGGGGGTAGTGTGTTTGGTCCGCGGGAGGTATTTTATTTCCCTCAAGTCTGCCAGCAAGCCGGTTAGGACCCCACTATCCGCCACCTAGGACGCACCACGTGGGAGTATCACCTCTTCCCCTGCTACGCCAGCGTAGTAGGTTCATGGAAGAGATCTGGTACCTTTATTTACAATCTCATTAATGTGATAATCTCAATGAAGATGTTTCCTTATAATAACACCTGGGTACTTAGAGTGTTCAATGCCATGAACATATAATTGTTTATTTACTTATCTTTTTTAGACTTGAATTACTGTATTTTTCAATGTTGATAACTATTATAATAATATAGTAGTGATAATTCAGGACATTGAACCAGCTTTCACTACTTTTAGAATTACCTCTTTATCATTTTTTGTCCTTTCCATTACTGTATGAATAGTTTATTTCAGAAATAACATAGATCAGTGAACAGTGGCTTTTCAGAAATTGCAAAGAAATATAAAAAAACACCTTACAAGGATATTGTTGTATGTTGTGTATGTTGGGTATTCATCCCAAAGGCTTATTTGATCCTTCACAGTTCTGCCAACAGCTGTCATAGATAGCCTGGGTGCCACTGAAGAGGCATTCTTGGGAAATGAGGAGTGAGATAGTTTGCAGTTGCTTTCCTCACCGGGTCAGAAGTTGCTATTACATATCAGTCTGCCAAGCCCACTGAAATGCATGCACCAACCAACCCCATGAGCAATATTTTCACACCATTTATAACAGGGACTGGCTGCGTAAGGGATGATATTACTAACGTCACTCGTACCTTGGTCACTTTCATATTGTCAAAGCCAAGGGTGAGACTGAGACAGGTCAATGAAAGTAACATATTTGTTCTAGCCCAAACCAGAAGACATAGTGCACTGTAAACACTACATCCTGCCAGCAAAGGCATAGGATATTGTTATCATAAATATACTGACCCTTCTGATAGGGAGGGGTTCTGTGCCATATTTAAGATGGGTTTGTCTTTTAGTTTTGTAAAAAAAAAAATCCTGAATCGTTCCTTTACATTTATAAAAACCATTGACTTATGTTGTTTCTGAAATTAACACATTAACAACTAAAATGATTTTTAAAACATTTTAGAATATATTTAAACATAGAAACCCTACATATCAGAAACTTAAAGGTTTTAGTGAAATTAAAAATATAGTACATACAAAACTAACGTATTACTCTCTACAAATTGATTGATACAATCCCTGGAAATACTGTAAAAATTAAACTACTCACACAATGGCCAGTCCTGTAATATTTTTTCATATAATATTGTAGTTCCTTCCTTTTAAGGATATATGCCATTAGCTTGAGAATGTCATCTTCCCTTCCTTTTTCTTTCTTAGGAGATGCCCTTCAGGTAGGAAAAATTAATTGATCAACAATTTTATACAGAGCACTGCAGACCATGAATAATAACTACACCATCATTTACTTATAAAGTGGCTAAAGTGTAATTACTGGCTGATTTTGAAATGGAACTCCTCTTCCTTATGCTCAAGAGATGCCACAGTTTTTTAATATCTTCACTATCTACACTTAGAGTCTATTAAATCAGAACAATCTGGGATCAGTGCTTGAAGTAGGTTTTTACTTTCTCTACGTATGGGCTGTTAAGTCCAGAAACAATTACTTATTTTGTACCTGAATTCAAATCCTTTTTTCCATGGCCATCTAAAACTCTCAATGACTTGAGCTTTTTGTGTTTAAAATAATGAATATACATATTACTCATCCCAGGGAAAAACCAGATAAGTAATTTATTCTTGTTAATTTTTGCAGTAATCTACAGTACTAAGGTCAATGCTCTCTCTTTTGACACTAACAAGAGAAGTAATTTCATCATAATAATGAAGAAATAGCCAAATTTTACTTCCACGTTATTCAGGAATACTAAACAGTCACTGGTAAGAACCAGATAAGTTGAGTTATCAGTTTATTATTCTGAATATTGTTATTTATTTATTTTTTTAATTTTTTTGCTAGGGGCTTTACGTCGCACCGACACAGATAGGTCTTATGGCGACGATGGGATAGGAAAGGACTAGGAGTTGGAAGGAAGCGGCCGTGGCCTTAATTAAGGTACAGCCCCAGCATTTGCCTGGTGTGAAAATGGGAAACCACGGAAAACCATTTTCAGGGCTGCCGATAGTGGGATTCGAACCTACTATCTCCCAGATGCAAGCTCACAGCCATGCGCCTCTATGCGCACGGCCAACTCGCCTGGTAATATTGTTAATAAAAATTGGCTTCAGGCAGATATGTCAGTTTGTGTAGAATATTTTCTGTTGGTTTGGTGGAAGTGGACATTATTGTCTTGAAAATAAATTAAAAAATTATTGGTAGTGAATTTACATAGCTGCCTTTGTTAAAAAGAGCTTATAAACCTCCCTAGCTAACAACACAAAATGTGACCTACACCACTTTGGAAAAGTTACTTTAATTCAAGATCCAAAGCAAATACTTGCGTCATATTTTGAATTAGACAAAATCAAATCAAGATCATTAGCTGTTTCACATAGTGCAGAATAGTTTGACAACATTTGGTCAACCAGTGATTTAGTATCATTTAAAAACAAAAAAATTGCTTCCCCTGAGAACTTTAAATCCTTTGACCTATCTTTTTATTCCTTGAGATGAGTGGTATATAGAAGGTAACTTCACCGTTTGTTTGTCCATCCTTTGTCCCATTTCTCTGCGGGGTCGGGTATGAAGTGAGATGAATCTGTCATCGCAGGTTTTTATGACTGGATGCCCTTCCTGATGGCAATCTTGTCAGAGGAGTTAATGAGATGAAATGAATGACGTGATATATGATAGTAAGAAGGGATATGGTGAAACCCGGTGCCGGCACATAGCCTACTCCTGTCGAATAGTACCAAGGCGTCTGCTCAAGGCTTAACATCCCCATCCAACATACAAATCACTGTCAACAGCCGTCATATGCCCTCCCTCCATATGATTGATCTCTGCAGAGAGGTTTTGAATTTAATCCAGGCTTTTGGCATACAATCTAGTGATTAGAAATTGTATACCACCACCTCCCCCTAACCTGTCGGCCAACATTCTGATGGTTAATATTTTTAACCAACGGGACTCGAAACGGTTAACCACGGTGTCAGACCATTTAGACTTCAATGCCTTAATGATCATAGTCACGAGGCGGGCATATAGAAGGTAACTTCACTGTTAACTCAAAACGGTCAACATCGTTATACAAGTTGTTTTTGAAATAAATTTTGTATATGGAACCGTTGGAGTCCTTTTCTCCTTCTCTGTCTTCTGTTCCTAGATTTTTACTACCTGCATTAATTTTTATTTATTCCCTTTTCCTATGTTTATCCATCTTACTTCTTATCCCGCAATTCCCACACAAGGACTGAAAATCTGTCAAGGTGGCTCCTCAGTGATCATTGATGCCTACCCTAATGAAGCTGGGAAGCACAAATGAATGAGCTCATTGGGGGCTGATAAGAAATAGTTGTAGAAGAGCTGGGACTAACGAGGAGAGAGCTCGCTTATTTGTTGACAACATTGTATTATGAGGATGTGGAGATTCTCCTTGTCTTTGTGTGTTTTCATTTTCTCCCTCTTCCAACACTGACCTCTCATTGTGTTTATCGTGTCTGTGTTCCTTTTAATGCCCCTTTCTCTGTATAACTTGATTTTCACTTGTTTGTACCTTTTCATTACTTATTTACAATTCAAATATCGGAAAGGAACAAACAAGTGTCAAATCAGGACGTATATAGCAGGGGTGGTGCGTGGTATTGTTGCAGTGTTGCACAACTCCCAATAATTTTACACTTCATCTACCATCTTTTCTTCTATTTTGTTAGTTGAATAAACCTAACATATATTCTAAACTATGGCAAGTTGGCCGTGCGATTAGGAGCGCACAGCTGTGAGCTCGCATCCGGGAGAGTGGGTTCGAACCCCACTGTCGGCAGCCCTGAGATGGTTTTCCGTGGTTTCCCATTTTCACACCAGGCAAATGCTGGGGCTGTTCCTTAATTAAGGCCACGGCCGCTTCCTTCCCATTTGTAGGCCTTTCCTGTCCCATCGTCGGCATAAGACCTATCTGTGTCGGTGCTACGTAAAACAAATAGCACCACCAACCACCAAAATATGGCCCTTCGATGTCATAATGCTGCCAGATTTGAAACAAACTCAGGGGGTTTTTCCTTTCCTATGGCAACTCCCAAGTGGTAAGCCTAAGCCTATGCCTATGCATCAGTAGCACACTCGCCAGTATCGGTCCTTGGATGTTGCACACAACCAGCTAACACCCTATCGAGTAACAACTCCAAATATCCCTGTTAGATTGCACCACTCTTTAGAGATGACTTCATGCCTGCCTTCTCTACTCTCATAACAGTAATTTCTTTTCCACCGATCCACTTACAATATTACAAACATTTTGGATCAATGATAAACTGGAGGGCAAATTTTCAATTCAGGAGAGGTAAAAGTAATTATTGTAGTTATACTGTATAACTAGCCTGTTATTTCCTCTTTTTTTTTTATTGCTGTATATATTTGAGTTTAATAGGAATATATGGTAGTTCATTATTTAATGATAATAGATTTTCTTGTTATTTCTGTAAGCTTCTCATATAAAAACGTGACATTGAAAAATTTAGTGCAGCACCCAGCTTCAGACACCACCAGCCGCCACTGGTATATAGATAGATGGAACAAGAAAATTATCAAATATTTGGATGATTTATCCATCCAGATGGCCCCTCAATGAGTGCTGATGTCTGCCCCTCCTGATAAACTAAGATTTAGGTTGAAGGTGAAATCCCACCTTCCAATACTTATTTGATTTTTATGGCTAGTCTATGTAATCACAAACATATTCCAGCATAAAATCTAGTTAAATGATTAAAAAAGGACATGTTTCATTCCTGATTTGGAACATCTTCAGCTAAAAAACATGTGTAAAGATACAAACATTGACCTATATGAAATAAAAAAACACTTATCATGATGATGATGATGATGATGATGATGAGATAAAACATTCCTTCATGTTGAGCTACAACACTCAACAAGTCGATGTTCAAATTTGTAATAAAATCTGTATGTAAGGGATCCTGGAAAGTGAGCTTCTTTTTTCAAAATGCTGGAAAAGTTGCTTTAGTTGCTTATTTATGATACTAGCATTGCCCGGATAGTTTTTGAATGTTTACCTTTAAGATTTGTATTACCAGTTAGTTATGCATGAAGTGAATTTTTATAGAATTCCTTTTTGACATGTTGATTGATATTTTACAATCTATTATGTATTTTTAGAGTTATTTAGATGTGTTTGATTTCAAGTTTTAGATTATTTAGTTTTCGAGTAAAAACTTTGTCCGTATGGAAGCTCAAATTCCCCAGGAAGTATTTGATCTCGTCATGAAAAAATCGTATGTATTTATCCATTGCATTATAGATATGATGTGCACGATTTGAATCTTCACTGAGACTGTCACCAATCAGCATTGCGACCTCAAAAGCATTGGATTCAACACTAATATCGGTTATTTACTTTTAAGCCCATCTCAGTCCCCCGTTTCAGTGGAGGCTGAACGTAGACTTAAACTGAATCCAGAGCGTAAAAATTCATCTCAAAGAAACGTAAATAACAGAAATAATAGATTTGACATTAATATAGGTTACTTTCCATTACTTTTACATGTCAACCTCTCCCATTCCCCACCCCAACCGGGGGTTGGGATGTTTCATCTCCATAGTATTTTTTTTTTTTTTTTCAGATGGTAAGTCACATGTATACCAAGTTTCGTTGAGAGCTATTCTGAAATATACCTACTGACATACATCCATAATCTTGGTCATTTTCACCCCTTCCCAACCGTAACCAGCATCCAGAGTGTCACAGTTCAACTCAGCAACCTCATAAAACTGGATTCAACATTGATATCAGTCATTTTCATTAATTTTTATATTTCACTCCCTCTCCTGCAAGTGCTAGGGGTGTTTTCCTCCAACAGTATTTTCTTCAGATATCAAGTTATATGTGTACCAGGACTGTATGGGGGCTATGCTGGAAGAAACACATATACATGTGTAATTTCATTCATTTTGGACATTTTCCTTTTCATCCCTTCTCATCCCCATGCCGATGGGGGCTGAATATGGACTTGAACAACATTCGGAGTGTCATAATTCACCACACCGACTCCGAAAACTATGGACTGTACATTAATACTTGTAATTAGCAATTTTCATTCCTCTATCCGTACTTTCTGTAAGTCAATCCCACCCATAGGGGTGCTAGCGGTATCTTACCCCAGAGTAATTTCTTTCAGATAATATGTTATATGTACATTAGAATATACACTCATACGTCCATAAACTCTGTCATTTTGGACATTTTCTTTTCTTCACTCATTCTCACTCCTCCTGCTGACTGAAACTGAACTTTGTCATAAATGGCATCCAGAGTGTCCTAGTTCTTCTCAGCAACCCCAGAAACTATAGATTTGACTCAAATATCGGTCGTTTTCGATTTTTTTTTTTTAACTCTACCCTAGGGGGCTAGAGGTCTCTCACCCTCACAGTATTTTTTCCAGTCAGTCAGTCAGTCAGTCAGTAAGTCATCAATTTTAGTTGAGAACTATGCAGGAACATACACACATACATCCATTATCTCGGTTAATTCGGAAATTTTCTTTTTCACTTTTTCTCACCCGCTATGCGAAAGGAGGCTCAACATGGGCTTAAACGACATCCGGAGTGTCATGATTCATTCATCGGCCCTGAAAACAATAAATTCCACACTATCTTTGATTATTTTTATATCTTACCCCCTCCAACCCCCACCCCTAGGGGTGCTAAGGGTATCATACCCCACAGGGTTAGTCTCCTGATAGTAAGTCATAAGTGTACCAAATTTGGTTCAAATCACTCCAGTAGTCCTGAAAACTATGGATTCGATACTGTTATTGGTCACGTTTAGTTACATTTTTATTTCACCCTCTCCCGTAGGGGTTCTAGGGGTGTCTTGCCCCCACAGCATTTTTCACAGATAGCAAGTAATATTTGTACCAAATTTAGTAGACAGCTATGCTGGGAAATACACACATACATCCATATATTCAGCATTTTGGTAATTTTATTTTTTCCCCCATTCTCACTCACAATGCCAAAGGGGTTGAACTTGAACTTTAAAAAATCCTGAGTGTCACTATTCATCTCACAAACCTGGAAACTGTGGATTCGGCACTATTTTTTATTATTTTTGTATCTAACCCCCTACCACTAAGGATGCTAGGGGTGTCTTACCCCCGCGTGGTTAGTCCTCCGACAGTAAGTCATGTGTACCGAGTTTGGTTGAGATCTTATCAGTAGTCCTCAGAAATATGGATTCGACACTAATATCGGTCATTTTGAGCTATGTTTGTACTTTCTCCTCTGAGGATTCCAAGGGTCTCTTGCCCCAACAGCATTTTTCACAGATAGTAAGTACCAAACGTAGTTGACAGCTATGCTGAAAATTACATACATAGATCCATAATCTCGGTCATTTTGGTCATTTTATTTTTTTCATCCTTTATTTATTTCACCCATTATTTTCAATTATTTTCATATCTCACTCCCCCCATGCCCCCCATCCAAACGGGGCCTGAACTTGGACTTTGAAAAAATCCAGAGTGTCACTATTCATCTCAGCGACCCCGAAAGAAAACTGTGGATTTGACACTATTTTCGATAATTCTTATATGTAACCCCCCTGACCCCCACCCCTAGAGGTGCTAGGGACAGCTTATCCCCACAGTGCTCATCTCTGGATAGTAAGTCATAATTGTACCAAGTTGGAATTTTCACGACCGCATTGTAATCAAAATCGACTTTCAACCTATTAGGTCGTTTTACAAACATTTAGTACGTGTTGAAGAGATGTTAAGTACAGAACAAAAATGGCCAACTGGACTCCAGTGGAATCCGAATCCACAACCTCCCGAATTCGCGTTGATTGCTCTACCCATTGAAGTATGGTGGCCTAGGTCATCTTTGTTCTGTTGGAACACTGTAGAGTGCGTGCAAGTCGCCCGTTGAGTGCCAAGTCAATGAATATTGAATTTTCACGACCACATTGTAATCAAAATCGACTTTCAACCTATTAGGTCGTGTTACATACATTTAGTATGTGTTGAAGAGATGTTAAGTACAGAACAAAAATGGCCAACCGGACACCAGTGGGATCCAAACCCACAACCTCCCGATTTCGTGTTGGTTGCTCTTTACACATGTTGCATCTTGTATATTTGTATCTTTACACATGTTTCTTAGCTGAAGATGATCCAAATCAGAAAAAAACTGTACTTTTTTAATCATTTAACTATATTTTAAGCTGGAATATGTTAGTGATTACATAGGTTAGCCATAAAAAAGCAAATAAGTGTTTGAAGGTGGGATTCTTCCTCCAACCTAAATCTTAGTTGAGTTGATGCCAATACAGGACAAAAATGAGATTTATAAATTGTCGTCCTGATGAAATTGAAAATCAGAAATGAGCTTGCTGGGGTCTGAAAAGAGATGGACGTAGAAGAACTGGGATTGACGAGGAGAGAGCCTAGGTACAAAGGGAGTTGAACATATAATGCAACACATTTTTTTTCTAAAAGCAGGTTGGTTTTATTGAGGATTGAAATACACCATGTTATTCCCCCATCTTCTTGCTACAATACCCTATTTTTCAACATAATCTCCGTTCAATGCTACGTCCTTGCGCTACCGTAATGTGACGGCATATATGCCTGCATGGTACCACTTGACTGGTCGATATCGGAGCCAACATCGTGCTGCATTGGTAACTTCCCCATCATCCACGTAGTGCTTCCTGCGGAGTGCATCCTTCAATGGGCCAAACAGATTTAGTCAGAAGGCGCGAGGTCTGGGCTGTAGGATGGATGAGGGAAAAAAACCAGTCCAATGAAGTTTTGTGAGCTCCTGTCGGTAATGTGATGATGAAACACGCCTCGGCTAAAGACTCACCATGTTTTTGTCCACTGCTAGGTCTCCGTAGATTTTCTGCAAGTGTCTATGAACATCTGTGATGCCCTGGTTTTGTGTCAAAAAAGAAAGTCAATAACTGCTCTCTGTTTAGTGCGCACCTCCGTTACACGCCATTTTGAAGCCTAGTTATAGTGCTGCCACCTATCGGAAATTAATGAAACTCTGCAGGACAAAGTGGGAATATTTAAAGATATCCCAAACAAAATTCCAATTTTTTAAAACCAAAGTTGGCCGAGAAATAAAATGTATTGCGTTATATATTGAACGCCCCTCGTATTTATTGATGGCAGAGTATGAAGATTGTCCTTTTCCTTTGAGTTTCCATAATTGTTCTTGTATCCTCTTCTATTGCTCCTTCTTCGCTCACTGACCTGCCTTTATGCTTATCCAGTTTTGTGTTCCTTTTCTTGTTCCTCCTATCTTATCTATATAATACAGGGCTGGACAAATCAGAAACAATTCTAGGAGGCAATAAAATTTCTTAGGCACCAGGAATAAAAAATAAAAATCATCTGTTTTACCTCTGCTTTACCAATGCGATATCTCATGTCATCTTAATCATTCTTTAATCACATTCATTCAGTGGGCCCAAATGTTCTATGTCCCGAGCATTCCTTATTAGATAGTAGTGCCTTACACAAAACACATAACGGAGAAAATCTGGCGCCAAGACTGGCAAAAAGTGAAGTTTTAATTTGTCGACGTAATGGTTACGAGCGATCACAACGTATATCGAATGCTTATAATGATTCAGGTCAATGTTCAGGTGTAACCGCTGCTTATAACCGCTTCCAAACCTTATAATCTCCATGTTTTGAAATGCTAGAGAGGACAGCAGTAACAAGAACAACAGGAAAAAGATAAAAACACCTTAGGAACAAATTTTACTGTAGAGTTTTTAAAATGCCACCAAATTAATTTTTTAAGCATTGCTATTTTCAGAGTGAAAATAAGTTCTGAAAATATTGTTTTTCCTCAGACTGGAATTTAGTAGTTACAATTTGAAACTGTTAGGCGCCTACATATTTATTTTCGTCGCCATGGTGACCGAGTGCCTGGGATTTGTCCAGCCCTGATATATGACCTTATTTTCAATTCATTTGACATAACAGGAGTTTAAAGTGAATGTGCTATACAATCATCTTACATGTATTAGCATTTCTGACCCATGTTTACTGGGTGTTCATAATGTATATGTGCATTCCTTAGAAACGTTTTCCTACATTAAAGGACAATTCTGGAAGGTATGGTTTAAAAATATTTCATGTTGTAGGTGGTTGTAGTTTAGTCACTATATATGCTAATGTATGTTTTTATTTTTAGCTGGAAAGGCAGACAGTGTTCAAGAACTTCTGAAGTATGGAGCTGATATTGATTTTCCAGATATAAAAATGCAAACCCCTCTCTTCGTTGCTGCACACATGAATCATGTGGAGTGCTGTAAACTGGTGTTGCAAGCTGGTGCCAACCCTAATGGGAATGCTGGCAATCTCATACCTCCACTCCACATTGCATGCAGCAGGGGTTTTGCTCCAATTGTACAGGTCAGAAAAAAATTTATGCTGAGAATTTCAAAAAGAAAATTTGAGAGGCATGATAGTCTTTTGGGTCTGTATTTTGAAAAACTTGATATGTTGCAAAGAACTTGCTTTACTTCCACAGAAGAAAACCATAGCTGAAGATGTTCCAAATCAGAAACGAAACATGTACTCTTTTTAATCATTTAACTAGATTTTAAGCTGGAATATGTTTGTGATTAAACAAGTAGGTATTGGAAGGTGGGATTCTTCCTTCAACCTAAACCTTAGTTGAATTGATGGAAATACAGGATAAAAATAAGATTTGTAAGCTGAAAAGTTATCCTCATTCATCACCAGATGACCCAATATGTACCACTATAAACTGTTATGTTGGTTCATCCCGCCTTCCAAAAAAGTCACTGTACAATACAATGTGACTGGCAAACCTTCTTTCTTATCTTTTTGCCTACCTCTCTCAGTATTGTTGTAGCTGTCCAACTAGTTTGTTTAATTCTCCTCCATATCCACATTTCTACTACTTCTATACTTTCTTAATGTCCAGCTTTAGCTTCTATGCAGAAGCACACTCAAAACAAACAGTTTTACAAAATAATTTTTGCTAGCTGATTAGAAAATCATTCTTTACTTAAAGAAGACTTTTTAGCCATTGCTACCCTTTTTTGACTTCAGAAAGAGGTACCAGTACTTATGTTATCTATTTTATTTCTCATTCTCCATCATAATTTTAGCTACAGATTGCAATAAACAGGTTGTTAGCTCAGTTTTATTTTTATTCAAAGCTGTTACTCCAGCATGGAGCTGAATTGGGAGGAACATTCGCCCATCCTCTTCATGTAGCTGCAGCAACTGGTCAACTATGTTGCTTTATTCTTCTTCTATTACATGGAACAAAGACTGACCTTCTAGAACTTGAGAATCATGAACCATCGCTTCAACAAGTTTTAACAAAGAGGTAATAAGTCTGCTATTTTCTCTAGTGTGGCATATTTTCTTGATATTTTTAATATCGTTATTATTATCAAGAATTTATTTATTATTGTAACCGGATTTTCAGTGGTTACACGATACACAGTTAAATGGGAGGAAAATAAATCAAATTAGACGGTACTTTAAACCCTAGACATGCAATAAACAGTAGATGAATACACACAAACAAGTATCAGGTTGGGCAACTTGATGACTATAAAAAAAGGAACGTGGAAAGGAGGCTGGAAAACCTACCAAAGGCCATAGAGATGCGAAGGTTGCGGGTTTCCAGAAAAATGAACGGTGATCTCTTGTTTTCAAAATATTATTTTCCGAAATCAACATGACAAGGTAACTTCCGAACATATTCATCTATCCACACAATTTAGATACACAACTTATGAAATACAAATTAGATGTACCTTGCCAAGAGTTTTGCAATTAGGTCAAGAGGTTAACTAAATATATCTTAGCATAAATCAAGTTCTAGAATATTATTTTGAGGATAAGAGGCACACAAGATACAAATACACTTAAATGAAAGTAAACGTACTTTCTAAAGCATCTGAGGAATAGAGTGGCGAGTAGGGCAAACTGCTATGTGGTAACACCAGTGAAACATTAAATGTAAATTAAAGGGGAATAGAAATCAACTGTGCTTACCCTAAGGTAGGCCATCTCGGGAGCGGGGAGTTGCTGACGTGTGTCTATCGCAGAACTGACGAGAGAACGAAAGACCACGAAATCCTGTCTCGCTCACTTAAAAAGGGAAGTCTGGCCTTGGTGCAATTACCAAGTGGCCAATCAGAGCACAGGAGTTTGTCTATCGCCACCTAAATTCACCAATCATAACTCTTTATCCGGTCACGATGTTTATACAATATTCCTGAACATATACAGACATTAATTGTGAACTTTCTATCTTCCAGAATTAGTAAGGACATATTTCTAGAATCGACAACCAACAGGGAAAGTTCACGTCACAACCTTTCTGGACTGTTCCAGCTATTACAGAGCAATAATTTACAATCTAGTAGTTACTTAAGTGGATAAAGGGAATACAAATAAAATATTCTACCACAACATTCCACATCATACAGCGAATATTCCTTAAAAAAGATTTACAAATAAAATATTCTGCAACAACTTTCCACATCATAGAGAGATTCTACACAGGTCTCATCCTTTCTCCCCCCCGAAAATCGAGCTACGCTCGACAATTAACATAAGATTACTGGGGGGGGGATCACTTCTGGAAACTTGCACACACCATAGCACAGATTTGTAAACATAACATAATGGTATTCACAACAATAGTTCTTGGAAATTTTGACAGTCATCCTACTAACAACATTGATTTTCTTCAAGTTGAACTTCCAATAATGAAACAAAATGCATTTGCCAATATTCCAAAATGCTTTGACCATCTTAACTCTGTCCGCAGAAAGGATGTACACTCTTTCCTTCTGCTAAATGCCAGTAACTCTGAGCCCTTTCACTTTCTTGTAAAAAAGCGTCCAATACCTCCTTCTTAGCGAAGTTACAGAATAAGTCGATCTTGCACCACTTTTCACACCAATCATAGGATCGAAGTTGCACAACTAGGCCACAGGTTCTTGCAGATGATGTGGCTGCCAACACGGCCGTTTGCCAACAGCCTCCATTCAAGTTCAGTCCAAACCAGGTTAGGTAAGTTGCAGTGCAGCACAGCCGTATCTTGAACCAAATGAGCAGATGTGTGAGGCAGAGTCTAGCCAGACTGCCTCCATTGCAACATTTTGCCACAGGATTGTGGTGCCAGATGTTAGCGCCCAAGGTATAAAGTATGCGCCTTAACTTGGCACGTTAGGTTGCCGTCAGATGAAGTTGGTCACTGCAGCCACTGTAACATAAACCAACACGCAGCAGACAGGGGAATATTCGAGGCAAGACTACCCTGCCGGACTAGAAGATCTTGGAGAAAAACAGTTGTCAAGGAGGGTTAGAGTTCTTTGTTTAATTCACTGACTAGCATAGAGTCTCCCAATGGTTGTTTCAATGAATTTCATGTACAGACCCCCTCCCACACCAGGGACATTAGGGCACCTAGCTCGGGGTAAGCACTATCCACTATCCATACATTTTAGAGAAGATTACGGTGGGGGAGGGGTGAAAGAAAACTACAGGAGTTTACCCTGAACCCGAAATGTTAGGGGAATAAATTCCAATCAGTGACCCTAAACTAAAACCTACCGTACCTAACTTATCATACTAACCATTACACTAAGGGAGATAAATGCTTGAGGATACCTAATGTATTTACCCACACAATTATAGTCATGACTAATTAACACAAATTACTTATGATTAGGGTATAGATTTAACTACTACTTGCTGGCCAACATCTAAAATCTTACAACTACCTTACAACAAAACTTATCATTACCTTACACCTAAAATCCTACAAATACCTTACAACTAAATCTACATGGTCACCAACAATGGTATTTACCTCTCCCTATACGACTTAAGGTACTTTTATCTGAGAGAGGTGTACTCTGCTGATCCTTTTCCTTTCGGGATCGCTCACCAATAATGACACTGGGGTAAGGAACTTTAAGATGGCGCATGGACCTCGAAATCTGGGGGCCAACTTACTGATAACATTGTCCGCAGCACTACTGACGGGGTGCGTTTTAATATACACCTGGTCACCCACAGACAGATTGCGCAACCTTCGCCCGTGGTTGTAATTACGCTGGACTTTAGCGTAATAAACCTCTTTTTAGTGCACGGTGCCAATTAGCTTGGATCTTTTCTGGGCTGGCATCGTCAAGCAGAAAATCATTAATTGACCACAGATTTGATAGTGGAGAATTTGGAGTAAAGGCTAACATTAGCAAAGCAGGAGTTTGCTTGTGGCTTTCATGGACGGCAGTGTTAAATGCAAACGACAACCAATTTAGTGATAAATCCCACTTAGAGTGGTCAGCGGAATGATAAGCGATGAAGGCAGATCGCAGGTTACGATTCACTCTTTCAGCATAATTTGGCCTCGGGTAATATGGGGTAGTAGTTACATGTGCAATGGATAGGTCAAAACAGAAATTCCGGAACTGGACAGAAGTAAAAGCTCTTGCATTATCATTCACCAGAAATTGACAGGATCCAAAAGAAGCAAATATCTGTTTCAAGCATGAGATGGTGGTGTTGGCGTTAGCCATATGAGTTGGGAACAGCCACGTAAAACACAAAAAGGTGTCAACACACACAAGTATGAAACGATGGCCGGTCCATGATCTCGGGAAAGGACCAATGTAGTCTATGAACAATCTCTCCATTGGACGAGAAGCTTGCTCGGAAGACAACAGACCTAGATGAGTATTAGGGGCGGCTTTACTGATGTTTCAAGTTTTACAAGATTTGACAAGGGTACGGATCTCACCTTCCATGGATTTCCAAATGAAGTGCGTACAAAATTTCTCTTTGGTTTTGAAACCGCCCAGATGCCCCTCCACAGGGGATTCATGAAAATACTTGAAGAGAGCCGGAACTAGGTTAGTTGGGACAACAATTTTGGGGTCTGTGCGACCACGAGCAGGACAACACATGACACCATTCTTAAGGACGTAAGGCTTGACATGTTCACCAGATTTAATCCTGTTGATAATAGCTTTTAACTCAGCATTGTGCTCCTGATGTTTATTTATATCTTTGAAAAGGAAGGGAGAGTCAGTGAGAACTATATTCACAAAGGCTGATACTTGTTCAGGAGAGGAGTCTGCAGGCTCTAATTGAGGGTCAGAGTTGCCTGGATAAAACATCCTACTGAGGCCATCAGCCACAACGTTTTCAGTGGTGAGCTTCAAATTGGAAGGCTGAGATGCGCACTGCCCAACGCACAAGACGACCGGTCCTTCACGGTTTGGCCAGTACCCAACTCAACGCCTGATTATCAGTTTCAAGATTAAAAGGAGGATAATCCAGGTACATTCTGAAGCATTCTAAAGAGGAGACAACAGCTAAGGCTTCCAACTCATAAATGGAATAGTTTCCTTCAGCAGGATTCAGAGCACGAGAAGCATAAGAAATAGGTCAACACCCCTCTTGAAATTCCTGAAGGAGAACACTGGATATGCCTGTGGAAGAGGCATCAGTCTGAAGGATGAAGCGTTTGGAAAAATCTGGCATAGCCAGTACAGGAGTGTTACATAAGGCGGATTACAGGTCGCAAAAGGCTTCACATTGGGCATCACCCCACATAAATTTGGCATACTTTCTTCTCAAGGCATTTAATGGGGCTGCCCGTTCAGCAAAATTGGGAATGAATTTACGAAAAAAAATTAACCATGCCAATAAATCTGGCTACAGAATTGACGTCTTTTGGCATGGGAAAATTTTGGATGGCGGCAGTACAAGACTGATCGATTGAGACGCCCTTCCCCGACACAATATTGCCTAAGGAGGACATCTGGGGTTGTGCAAAAGAAACCTTGCTAGCCTTAAGGGTTAGACCTGCTTTACGCAGTCTTTCAAGGACTTCGTTGAGATGGACAAGGTGTTCCTCGAAGTTTTCACTGAAGATTACCAAATCGTCAAGGTAATTATAGACAAACTCGAATTTAATGTCAGACAAAACATTATCCAGTAACTGAGTAAGGACAGCAGCTCCCGTTGCCAGTCCAAAAGGAATGTGTTCAAATTCATAGAGGTTCCAATCAGTAGCAAAAGCTGTGAGGTGCTTAGATTCCTCGGCAAGAGGCATCTGATAATATGCCTAATTTAAATCAAAGGTGTTAAAAATGTTGGTATTAGCAAACCAAGGAAAACAAGAGTGCAAATCAGGAAGGGGAACAGATTGGAGGACCACTTTATGGTTCAACATCCGATAGTCAACTACAGGACGATAACCACCTTGCGGTTTAGGGACAAGAAACATCGGAGAAGAATAGGCTGACTGAGAAGGGCATATCACTCCGTCAGCGACCATTCGGTCAATAATAGACTTAAGGGCTTTCATTTTGGGAGGCGGCAGCTGATACGAAGGAGAGCAAACAGGTATGTTATCCATGACTTCAATTTAGCAATCTAAAACATTGGTGACACCTAACTTGTCGGTAAAGACATCAGGAAAATGATCACAGAGTTTCCTAAGTTGGTTGGCCTGCTCATCGGGTAAATGATTATATCAAAAGCTTTGGGCTCACCATTTTCTTCAGGAACAGCGTTAACATGACAAGGCAGAATAGAGGAGTGATCACACAGCTCAAAGGTTATTGCAGAAAATTTAAAATGGAATCTGTTGAACTGCAGGTCCAAAATCATGCCAGTTTTAGCAATAAAATTGGCACCCAATATGAACTGGCAGGATAAATCTTTTTCCACTAGTACTGGCATTTTCTATGTGAAATCACGGACTCTTATCTTGACATCTAGGGATCCTACACTATTCAATGGGTTGGAATTAGCAATATGGCAGGTTTAGGACACGGGTTCTAATGTAGGTAACTTGCAAACAGTTTTCATAAAATGATACCAGGTCTCACTCATCAAGTTGATACTACTCCCAGAGTCTAGTAACGCACAGACAGGTTCATTATTTACCTCTATGCATAAGTACGGTAATTTTCAAGAAGGTATGGCAGAAATCCCACAAGATTGCAAAAAATGAGCACTAGAGTCAGAATGGGACCAATCATTAGCCTCAGAATTAGGTAAATCGTCCTCCAAAGTAAGTTATGACTAGAGACGAGAATTATAGGCACTAAAAACAGTTAAAATAGGCAGGCATATAGGCTCTTAAATTAGCCAAAATAGGCATGTAAATAGGCACTAACATTTAAAATAGGCAACGAAATAGGCATAAAAAAATACTTATAATTTAATAACATACTATAAAAGGAATTTACAACAAGCAACTTTTCAATGTTTTCCGGTAACAATCTTGTTCTCCTCTACTCTACTCAGGTATCATTTCACGTCATTTTTATTATATTTTCACCCGGTGAACTCGACAGGAAGCTGCCAGATTTTAACTGAACCTTTTTTGAGGACATATTTCCATGTAAGTTACGAAATTTTCTTGTCCATATTTCAAAGTTTCTAGAAACATCACCTCTAAAATTTTTTTTTTTCCTTTTTTCCTTTTTTTTTTAAAATGAAACAAATGCATGTTTATACTTATACTATATGCTTGCCAGGGACTCACTAAGCTGCCCCCTAGCAGTATTCTTACTTATATGGAATTAAAACAGAGGCACTATCAATCTCCGATTTGTGAACATTTTATATTTGCTATTCGGTGGCTTTGGTCAGCCGGGTCAGCTGTCATGAAGACTATTTTCTGTTGCATCATGTGAGCCCACAAGGCTGCTACCCTCGTTGAAATTAGAAAACCGCGTGATTTGAAATTGTCGTGGCATGCGCTCATAACCTTACTTTCTGTCAGTTTAGCAAGACTCTAGATGGAATGCTAGAGCTTATGCACCCCAGACTCTCTTCGCTTGCCCCCCCACCCACCCCCCTCCTAGCATAACGGTCACTAACCTGGACCTCACCAATCCAGACAAACGGTCTTTTCACTGGCTTGGTCTTGTAAAGATAGTCTTTGCAGCCTTGTAAAACACACTGTGACATCGTCCTAGCCATGCCATCTTGTATGTCTAGCCTTTGTGACATCGTCCTAGCTTCACCACATTGGATCTTCAACCTATGTTTTGCGAAGGCTTAGCGGAAGCGTAATAGAGATACTCACGATTTTTTAAAATGGCATTTCAGTTGTAGCCCGCTTCCGTGGTGCAGTAGCTAGTGTGATTAGCCGCCACCCACGGAGGCCCAGGTTCGATTCCCGGCTCTGCCACGAAGTTTGAAAATAGGCACGAGGGCTTGGAACTGGGTCTACTCAGCCTTGCGAGGTCAACTGAATAGATTTGGGTTCGATTCCCACCTCAGCCACCGTCGAAGTCTTTTTCCGTGGTTTTCCGCTTCTCCTCCAGGAAAATGCCGGGATGGTACCTAACTTAAGGGCGCGGCCACTTCCTTCCCTCTCCTTTGCCTGTCCCTTCCAATCTTCACATGCCTTCACGAGGTACCTGTTCAGCATAGAAGGTGAGGCTGTATGGGTGAGGTACTTGTCATCTCCTCAGTTGTATCCCCCAACCCAAAGTCTCATGCTCCACGACACTGCCCTTGAAATGGTAGAGGTGGGATCCTTCGCTGAGTCCGAGGGAAAACCAACCCTGAAGGGTAAACAGATTAAGAAAGAGAAAATATTTCAGTTGTAAATCTCTATTTTCACAGGAAATGAACCAGAGTTCAAAATACCAATTTTTAATTTTCACCCACTCTGTGGCAAGAGGCCACCGGCGTTCTAACTCCCCGTTCAGTAATTAAATGATTATTTACATTTTAGCAATATAAATTATTGAAAGTTGACAGCTAATACAGCATTACAACAGAACAACTTTCCACAATACATAAATTGATAGGGCTATAAATGCTACAATTAAATGGGATCTAGCTTAAAGGACCCTAAAACTGATTTATATCTCAAAAGACTACGTTTCTGAACACAGGAATAAAATAGGCAAATTCCCTCGTCTCTAGTTATGACAGACAAAACAAGAAGCCACGCTTTGGGGTTTACCATTAGAACTGGCGGTTAGTCATCTAGAACTACTATTGCCCAGGGGTCCAGAGCCTATGTGGGCACTGCCTAGAGAAGGGCCTAGTTGACCCACAGTTACGGCAAGAAGTATTGGTGGAAGAGCCTCTACCAATGGCAGGTCTTGCATTGCCTAAGGCCCCAACCTTAGGACAATCCCGCTTGAAATGAGCAGTGGAGCCACAATTGAAACATGAACGAGGATTACGCGAGGTGGAAGCAGGTGAAGGGGTGGTTTTAGAATCCTGAGGAGAGGGCATGCTCATAGGAGGGGGGGCTAATGCAAGGCCTAATTGGTCGGCATATCAAACACCTTCTGCAGAAACTGCAACAGCTTCCAACTGAGCAAATGTTGCTGGTCGTGGCGAAAGAGCCAGATATGATCTGTAGTTCGGGGCGAGACCTTCAATAATGTTGGCAACCATTTGGGCCTCGGAATAGTGGAGGCGGAAAATCCTAGCCTGGAGCTTAATATCTTGAACATATTCAGATAATGACTCGTTGAAATGTTGCACTCTGAAATACTGCTTCTGCACTAATGAAGACAAGCACGAGAAGGAATGAAAAATTTACAGTCCATCTTGCGGAAATGGCCCCAATGATATGCTCAGAAAGAGCTCCAGATACATGTGGGTATAGGATTTGAAACATGTGGTCGTTACTGAGATTGTTCACTATTGCCTGATCCTTGAACTTGATTAAGAACCGAAGGAAAGAAATAACCTCATCAACGGAGTTAGCCGAAAATTTAGAGACTCCCTTAAACACAGTAGTCAACGGGTGAGGTAGGTTAGAGAAAATCTGGGGGAAAGCAGGTGTAAGAGGTGCCTGGGAAGTCTTAGTGGTCCTGAGGGGTTACAGAGTCATCGTACCTTTGATTTGGGCGCTCTTGTGAAAAGGATGGAGTACAGAAGGTTAGGTTAAGACCACGGACCTCTGGGTTATGGGCCCAGCACGCTTCTACATCATACAGCGAATATTCCTTAAAAAAGATTTACAAATAAAATATTCTACAACTTTCCACATCATAGAGATTCTACACAGGTCTCAATTATTTATATACACTACAGAATAGAATAAATGTAATGTAATATAATGGATAAAGCAATCTACAAGTGTTCAAACTGAGCTCTCACTAACCCACCCTTGTTGCTAACAAAAATAATATATCTTGAAATAGATCCCAAGTATCTTCTAGAATGACTTGGAAAGCAACATTTCATTTGTATATATTTGTATTTTGTTGAACATATCCTTCAAGAAGGTTATGTATGATAATTTGCAGTATTTTTGTTGAAGGTGTGAACCAATATTCCTTGAGTTATGGATACTCTTTGGAGGCAAAGTGCACGAACATGTTGAGGCAGGTCCCTTAGCAGAAGTACTCCTTAGATTGACAAGTAAGTAATATTTTTATTTTCAGTCTGTTACTTATGCAAATATTGTCCTACTAAAATTTCTAATTTCCAGTGATAAATATAGTTTTTGATATAATTAATAAGGCTCAAATATTCAAGGTTTAAAATCACCCAAATATGCTAACAAAAGTAATCTAAGAAGATGCAAAATATGACCCAAAACTTGATTTAAAAAATGGTGTTTTAAAAATTTCTAAATTATAACTGCAACATTTTCAAGGGTGAATTCATTGAATTATTTATTGTTGTAATTTTCATATAAGTTTTCTAAATACAGTGGAACCTCTATTCTCCGTCTTTGGAGGGACTATTAAAATAAAACGTACAAAACGGGAAAACGGAAAATCCGGGAATGAATGAAAGCCATCAGCAATTTGGCTAAACATCACAAAAATGAAATACAGTATGTACAATTATAATCTTACAACACTCCTAAACCAAATAAAACTACAGCCCCAATGGGCCTTTGCCTGCCAAGCGACCGCTGCTCAGCTCCAAGGCCTGCAGATTACGAGGTGACGCATAGTCAGTGTGACGATTCCTCTCGGCCGTTATTCCTGGTGGCTCTCTAGACCGGGGTCAACATCTTACCGTTAGATACCTCCTCAATTAAAGGTAATCATGCAGGTTGAGTGGACCTGGAACCAGCCCTTATATCCAGGTAAAAATGCCTGACCTGGCCGGGAATTGAACCCGGGCCCTCTGGATGAGAAGCAGGCAAGTTAGACTGCAAAACTGGCATCAAACATTAATTACCAGTAGGCAAGTTCAAAATCTCGATACTTTATATATTCAGTTTTACAGGGGAAACGTTAGTTTCCCGTAAAAACTTATTTCAGTTCAGCAACTTTGATTAGCCAAACTCTTCGAAAAATCTAATAACGTCAAGCCAAATGACAATAGACCACAAGTAGGTTTTAATTCTCTCATCTAATAAAATTAAGCACAGTAGATACAAAAGCTCCCAGCATGATGGCAAAATCCCTTCTTTTCTTAATTTTCCATTGTAATTGGGTCTAGTCAGTTTCTGGAATACTGTACCACATATAAAGGCCTACATTGACTTTTAAAGGTTATGTTGAATTCGAGAACGATTTCAAAGGTAAGTATCGATTCGCAGAAGTACTCAAATGTATTATATTCAATTCTGCCTTTCACTAATCCAATCAAATTGGAAAGAGAAAAAAATATCATCAAAACTTCAGAAATTACGGCTGTTCGTGTCCTTGGGCTCAGCTGGAAAGCACGCTTGCCGCACGTCAGTATGAGTTGGAAATGATACACAAACCATTTATTTTTTACATGTAACATGCGCAAATAAAACGACAGCGGTTTTTGACTTTCAACACGAAAATGTAAAATTCCCAGTCTTATATTAGGACCAAAACAGTATCAGGCAATCCCAAGGTTCCTTATGGGAATCAACATCTATATCAACTGATGGCCAGGCACGCATCAATTTTTGAAAATGAGACAAAGACTCTGTCTAATAACAGACCACCTATATTGGTATTATAAATTTACTCATTTGGGACAATTATGTCAGGTTCCCTATAGGAATCAACATCTATCAGCTGATGGCCAGGTAGACATCAATTTTTGAAAATGAGACAAAGACTCTCATAGTGCATTGGCACTGCCGGTGGCTCCAAGCAGCCTACGCAGTGGCCTCCATGGTATGGCATTCTGCTTTTTGACTCGGAAGAGATCGCACCTATTGAACTTCGTTTTCACGGCAACTCAGAAGGCCTTGAATCCGACTCCAGCTTCCTAGATCCTCGGCTAACACGGTCTCCCTTGCCGTTAGCCCAGCTTGAATCCTGATTGGTCGACGTCATCGCCGGCTATCCAATCACCATCATCCCTTCCTCACCAGCGTATAGACCTGCAATTGTGCTTCTTGCCGGGGAGACACCCCTTTAAAAACTGTTGCTTGAGGCAAGTTGCAGTTTTATACGCTATCATTCCCTTCCTTAGTGATCTACCTCCTGGTATTTTATCCCCTCCCTCACCTATCCCATGGCTCGATACTCGAGAAAGAACCATCACTCCTTGGAGCACTCAACTACCTCTTCTTCCAACTCTTCCTCTTATACCAGTTTACAATCCTTTCCTTCTACACCTGGTGTTCTACACCCATCTGAAGAGCTAGGTATAGCCATACCTAGCCCTCACCACACCAACACACCCAGCACCCCTTATTCGGCTGGGGTGAACCAAGTAGCCTCAGCTGGTAAGGGCTCTGTTGGTACAACACCAACACCAGGTTCGCACCTTGCTTACAAACTCCAAGTTCAACAACAGCTCTTAGGTCAATCATCTAAAGGTCTAAATTTAACCCCTCCTATCTCTTCAAGTCAAATAAAAGCCTCTCCTGTTTACAAACCAAAACAGAAACCTAAGTTGACCGCTTCCAAACTTGGTCCGTATAGTGCCACTAAGGCAGAACAAATCCTTGAATATGCCAAGAGACAGACTCCTGATGAAGATGAATTTGTATTCCCACCAACTAAGAAGACTATCAAACATATCACTCAGACTAATCAAACTCCACCTGTACCTACTGCTAATGCGTTCTCCCCTTTGCAAGTTAGCATGGAAACCGATACTACGAATCCCACAGAAACCATTGAAAATGCAGCCCCTGTATCTACTGATAATACTTCCAGAAAAATCCCTGCCATTACCATTAGAAATGATACTATTTCCTATCTTGAAAGATGACAGTTCGTCAAAAGCATCATCAAGGGAACATTCTCTGCAAAAATGTTATGTAATCACGTCATCCAATTTAAAATTAATACCATTGAAGATCATAGAGCCCTGATTACCGCATTGAAACAAAATGACGTCCAATTCTATACACTGAGTACTGAAAAAAGCGATATCTTCACCATTATTCTCAGACAACTACCATTAGATACCAAAGTTGAAGACATACATTCTTTATTAGCAGAAATGGGCTACCCTGTTCTAAAGGTCGTCCAGCTGACCAAGTCATACCGTTCCACCACTACCAAGTCCGACTCGTTGGCTGAATGGTTAGCGTACTGGGCTTCGGTTCAGAGGGTCCCGGGTTCGATTCCTGGCCGGGTCGGGGATTTTAACCTTCATTGGTTAATTCTAATGGCTCGGGGGCTGGGTGTTTGTGCTGTCCCCAACATCCCTGCAACTCACACACCACACATAACACTATCCGCCACCACAGAAACACGCAGTTACCTGCAAATGGCAGATGCCGCCCACCCTCATCGGAGGGTCTGCCTTACAAGGGCTGCACTCGGCTAGAAATAGCCATACAAAATTATTTATACCACTACCAACACCAATGGAGAATCATCTGTTACCTTCGAAAGACGAAGTATTCCGTTCTTCGCAGTGACCCTAAAAGATAACTAATTATCTCATCAAATTTTCAAGAAACAGCTATTTCTCTTCGACCCTGAAGTAAAAATTGAAAAACCCAGAAGAACGTTAAATCCACCGCAATACAAGAGATGCCAGAGAACAGGGCACTCAGCTAAAAATTGCAATCTAGCACCTAGGTGCGTGAAATGCCCTGGCCCTCATGCAACTTCGGAGTGTAGCATTCAAGATATCACCAAGTTCACCTGTGTCAACTGTGGTGCTAATCACACCGCTAATTATAAAGGATGCCCTGCTATCAAGAGCGCCAAGCAGAAAAACAAGGCTCCAAGGAACATAGAATCTGAAATCTTCCAGCTGTTGGGAAAAGACTTTCCTCCTTTACCCACCCCGAAGAAAGCTCTCCCTTTTACCTCTGCGAATCAATCTAATCCCAATCCTAATTCTTCTAACAAGACTATATCCACTAATTCTATTCCTAAATCAGTCAACATATCCGATCAGACACCTCTAAATATCGGTGGAACACATGATATCTCCCCTCTCTCTCTCACTCCTCTTCCTTCTACCAGAGAGGAAGCTGAAAACTATCTTTCTACCTTACCATTTCAACTACAACACCAAGCTCTTATTTCTCATATCATTACTACTGGTATTCGTGAACGTATCATCAATATGCTTTTAGATCTTATTTACCCACCCACAACTTTCGGACAAGTTGTCTATAGCCATCTGTTCCAATCCTTTCATTAACTAAACTTCCTTCCAACTATCTGTTGAAAATAATATACATCCAATCAGAAAATTCTCTCCCCTTAGACATAGGCCACCTGCATTCAGGTTGCCTATATTTCCCCTGCAGAAATACTCTCCCCCTTAGATATAGGCAAACTGCATACAGGTTGCCTATATTACCCCTGTAGAACTTAATATCTTCCTATCGAACCTGCCTTTTACTTTATTTAAATACTGCATGTCTCCCACTTTTCTTCACTTTCCTCAATATCTAATGAACCTTAATTTAACTTATCTATCCAATTATACTGGTCTACCTTCATTTTATCAAAGTTGTCTGCTCCAGGAGCCCCACACAGTTGAAGAAGAATAAGAGACCAAGTAGGTCGGAGATTTCTTGCGTTCTTACGCTATTTTCTCTGGAAATAGCGGTCGCAACAGAGCTCGCTCGCTCGCTCCATGGTATGCACTAGCCATGCATCTTGGTAGGTGTGCTATTTACCAACTGATGAGCCCAAGTTAGCACACTGGGGCAAAATGCTGGCAGCGAGGAATGAGTTAGGTGGAAAATTTATAATGTCCAATAATGGACCACCTATATTGAAATTTACTCATTTGGGACAAATATGTCAGGTTCCCTATGGGAATCAACATCTATATCAGCTGATGGCCAGGTAGGCATCAATTTTTGAAAATGAGACAAAGACTCTCATAGTGCATTGACACTGCCGGTGGCTCCAAGTAACCTACGTAGTGGCCTCCACGGTATGCACTAGCCATGCATCTTGGTAGGTGTGCTATTTACCAACTGATGAGCCCAATTTAGCACACTGGGGAGAAACGCTGGCAACCAGGAATGAGTTAGCTGGAAAATTTATAATGTCCAATAATGGACCAACTATATTGGTATTATAAATTTACTCATTCAGGACAAATATATCAGGTTTCCCTATGGGAATCAACATCTACATCACCCAACAGATTAGTCGACAACAAGAAATTTTCATCTCCGCTGATGTTGAAAGACAAGAAGCTGGCAACAACGAAGTGCAACTGCATTCTGCTAACCCTGGAGAATCTACAACAGCTCCACAACCAGGACGTCATCAGTAAAGATACATCGATGACAAAGTGCGGAAGAAGAAGAAGAAAAAGAAGAGGGGATATTATCTATTAGTGTGATTTGTGAAATATGTAAACTTTTAAATTGGCAGACTTCAGAGGTGTGTGATTCTCCTTCTGTTCCCAAGATATTGTGTTCAAGAGATCATAGAGCCACTTCTAACACTAATATGGAGCAAAGGACACCTTCCTAAGGAATGGAAGGAGGGAGTCCTCATCAAGATACCAAAGAATGACTTAAAAATAGATGCTAACGAAATAGGCTTAAATATAATTTTAAAAAAAGAGTAAGGAAATGTGCATAAACCATAATAACATTTCTAGCTTGACTCTAGATGGAATGTATATAGAAAGTGTAGAGGAATATTTCTACTTAGGAAGCACGGTCAGCCAGGATGGAGGTGCTTTTTAGAGAGATTGGTGAGTCATATAAATTAAAACAAAGGAGCTGTTGCATATTGATGACCAATATGGAGATCTCCTCACATTAGCATAAACATGAAGCTAAGAATATTCAACTCAAATGTTAAATCTGGTTTAAAAAAACAAACATTTTTTACAATTTGATTTATGTCACACTTTCGTATATAGGCAGTGTTGCCAACACGATGGTTTTCCCAATAAATCTAGGTTTTCTTACTCTTCGTCAGTGTGTAAATTTTAACTCACGGTGGGTAGTGGGAAATCTAGTCTTTTTCATGCTTATATCAGTGGATATTTTGTTGGTTTTTCAATTAAAGTTTTATGTAATATTTCAGATCTAAGTTCTTGACATTTACAGTTGTAATGGCATCAGAAGCTGAGCTGGGGAGGTTCTGAACTGTAGGCGAAAGTTAGATGCGGGGCATTCCATTAAAAGTAAGGAAGCAAGAAATGCTTCAGTGTGTGTTTCTTTCATAGTGAAATGTCACGTCTTCAAGTGTCAAATGCACTTAAGGTTGTTATAAAATAATTGATTCCCCTTCTTGAATCTTGTAATTCTGATGCCAGCGCAAATATGAATTTATCAGATTAATAAATATGGCCTTTGTCAAATGGTCTCACCGCTAATTTCTGGTGTAACGTGATGAAATTTTGCATTGCAAATAACACCAATCCGTTTCAGAAGCGGGTACCATATGTACTGCTGCACCTAGTATTGCCAAAGTCAAATGAGGAATTGAAGATAATATTTAGTCATTATTAAAACTAAAGTGTACCGGGCGAGTTGGCTGTGCGTGTAGAGGCGCGCGGCTGTGAGCTTGCATCCGGGAGATAGTAGGTTCGAATCCCACTATCGGCAGCCCTGAAAATGGTTTTCCGTGGTTTCCCATTTTCACACCAGGCAAAGGCTGGGGCTGTATCTTAATTAAGGCCATGGCCGCTTCCTTCTAACTCCTAGACCTTTCCTATCCCATCGTCGCCATAAGACCTATCTGTGTCGGTGCGACGTAAATCCCCTAGCAAAAAAAAAAAAACTAAAGTAAAAAAATAAAATGAGACTCTAAAAATCTATTCGAGCAGGACAGAGAAGAATCAAACAATGCTTCCTTATGAGCTACCAAACAAGGTATTTAAGAAATTAGGGACTTTGAAAAAACAGATATCCTCTTCCTTTATGCCTTCTATCAAAGTGCTAGGAAAAGTCATCAGTGATCACTGACTACTAGGAGTTCACCTTCAAATATATTTCAAATACTGTAACGTTTGAACTGAAAGGATATATTTCATTTTCCTTTTGATGTAGTATTTTCGTAACTGAACAAAGCTTAACGAGGGGAAGTTGTGGGGGGGGGCGGTTAGTGGTTTCTAGTAGTTTTCAAGCAGCTGTTTAGTGGGTAATCCCATTCCACTGTTGGCAATACTGCAGACAGGTCTTATAGCGATGATGGGATAGGAAAGGTCAGGGAGTGACAAGGAAGCGGCTGTGGCCATAATTAAGGTACATTTGCCTGCTGTGAAAATGGGAAAACGTGAAAAACTATCTTCAGGGCTGCCGACAGTGGGCGGCGAACCCACTCTCTCTCGAATGCAAGCTGACAGATTCATGACCCAAACAGCACAGCCACTTGCATGGTAAATCTGTTTAACTGTATGGAAGTGAGACCTGGAAAGTGACCAAAGACATTACAACAAGGTTATAGACTTTTATAAATCATTGCTTGAGGTACATTATAAGAATATGGTGGCCAAAGATCATCTCAAACAAAGACCTTTGGAAGGCCCGAATCAAAATTCCATACAGAAAGAGATAATAATAAAATGGAGGTGGATTGGCCACATCATGAGAAGACCACAAGAAAGTATTACAAAGCAGGCATTGAACTAGAATCCACAAGGCAAGGCAGACCGAGGATTACCTGGAAGAGAACCATAGATCGGGAGATAACTGGAGTCAACAAGCCTTGGAGAGAGGTGAAAGCATTGACAGTAGAAAGAACAAGCTGGAGAAATTTTGTCGAGGCCCTATCATCCATCTAGGAATTAAAGGAAATAAGTAAGTAAACCCTGTGGTGCTGCCAAGCGATCGCTACTCAAGCCCAAAGACCTGAATGTTAAAAGTTAACATGTGGCCACTGCAAGGCCATTGTACTTGGCGTTCCAGACCGGAGCTGCTATTTCACTATCAGGTAACTCCTCAGTTGTTCACAAATGGGCTGATCTTTACCTCATATCCAGGTAAAAAGAATCCTTGATCTAGCCAGGAATAGAACCTGGGTTCACCCGGTAAGAGGGAGGCTTGCTACCCCTAGACTGTGGTGCCAGCTACTTTCATCCCCCTGTGGGTAGGGGCAGTAGAATAACACCACGGTATCCCCTGCCTGTCGTAAGAGGTGATGACTAAAAGGGGCTGCAGAGGATCGGAACTTTGGAGCATGGGTTGGCGACCATGGGGCCCTTAGCTGAGTCCTGGATTTGCTTCCACTTACTTGTGCCAGGCTCCTCACTTTCATCTGTCCTGTCCGACCTCCCTTGGTCAACTCTTGTTCTTTTCCGGCCCGACGGTATTACAGTACTCGAGGCCTAGGGAGTCTTTCATTTTCACGCCCCTTATGGCCCTTGTGTTCTCTTGGCTGATATCTTCTTTTTTCGAAGTGTCAGATCCCTTCAATTTTTTCTCTTTGATTAGTTATACAGAGGATGGTTGCCTAGTTGTACTTCTTCTTCATTTTTCGAAGTGTCAGATCCCTTCCATTTTTATCTCTGATTAGTGTTATATAGAGGATGGTGGCCTAGTTGTACTTCCTCTTAAAACAATGATCACTACCACTATCACCATCAGCTACTTTCAACTGCCTATGTTTAAAATTCCTACTTCAGCTCAGTTTAATCTACCACATTCTTCTTCTTCGTAAGACACTGTCTTCAAATGGAGGTTGGCGATTTACGTAGCCAGCTCTGATCTTGACATTGCAACATGAAAAGCTTCTTTTGATGTCTCCGTCTCCCAACGGACCCTTGTATGTTTCCTTCAATAATTAGCTGTAATAATTGATATCACTTGCCCATCATAACATGTCCTAGGTATTGCATTTTCCTTCGTTTTATAATAAGTAGCAGTACATTTTGCTTTTTCATCCATTGAAGGACCTCAACATTTGAAATTTTCAATATCCAATGTATGCACAAGAGATGTAGCAAAAGATCGTAGAGGTCGATGCTAATTAGGAACTAATATTTAGAGGCCTTGTGAAGAAAAGAAGTAGAAGATGCAAAAGAGATGACAGTACAGATACACTACAAAGGCTTTGATACGTTTTTCAATGCTTGGATCCAGAGTTCAGCTTTCACATCCATATAGAATAGAGAATATGTAGCAATGGATCATGCGGATTCGTAGCTGCAGACTGAGATCTGACCTTACAAAGAATTTCTTCATGTTTATGGATTGTTTCCTAGCGTATTAATTTCTAGATTGTATCTCTTGTTTGGAATCATGGTGTTATAAGCTGTAAATTTCATTTCTGTTCTGCATTGAAGTGCAATTATAAGAAATAAATTGACAAGAGGGTCAGTACAATATGTCAAGTAAATAATATTACATTAGTCTTGGGACTAGTCCTCAATTTATTTCTTATTATGGAATCACATAGGTCATTCAGCATGGTGCTCAAGTATTTGAAGGACACTTACTCAACTATATTACCTTTTATTGTGATATTAGCTTTATATTGTCTGTTTAGAGAACACCATCATTTTTTTTTCACTATGCTGAACTAAGCTATCTAATCTAAGACATATCAAACTGTAATCACTAGAGATGAGCACAATGTGAAGAAAATTTTCTCAAAATATAAAAATGTGGAGGAAAATTCAAAATATGAGATACATATTTTAATACTAAAATATCTTTGTCCCTTTGTCCTTTATAGATTAAGTTTTGTTTACATTTGATAATAATAATAATAATAATAATAATCATCATCATCATCATCATCATCATCATTATTTTACAGTTCCAGTTTCCCAGGTACTGTTGACAAGCCTCTTCCACTCTGTCTTATCGAGGATACATTCTGTTGTTAATGACGTTCTCTGGTGTCCTTCCCTGATCTGTACGATCTATCTTCATGATGTCTAACCAGTAGGTTCTTGGTCTTCCCGCCATCTGTTTTCCTGCCACATGCCTCTGCAGGTTAGCAAAAGCTGCCCTTGTTGTTGGCTCCATCCTCATTACATGCCCGAACCACCTCAATCTGGAGATGCTCGACCTGATCTAAAAATGATGACTGAATTTCAGTTTACTTTCTCACTATGTCATTCTTCAACTTGTCCATTTTTGTTTATCATATTGTAGACCTCAAGAACTTCATTTCAGCTGTGTGTAACCTTGATGAGTCCTTGTTAGTGCATGTTTTGATATCATAGATGAAGATCAGTTTTAAGTATTGATTGAACATCACCAGCTTTGTTTTTGTTGATACTTTTGGGGTCCCAGAGGAATGTTCTTACTTGCTGGTAAAAGCGAGAGCTATTCTGCACTCTGTTCATCACGTCCTTTTTGGTTACTGTGTCTCGAGAAATTATGCTGCTGAGGAATGCAAAGTTTTCCACATTTTCCACACTTTCCAGTGGGTGGTTTCCTAGCATGATGTTTGCAGGTCCTCCTTCTCCATTTAATGCAGTCAGTACTGTTTTGGCTTTGTTTATCTTGAAATTGAATTTCTGGAACTTAAACCTTCCATTCACTGAGTCTCAACAAAAGCTACTGCATTAAGTTCTCTAGAGGTTTGCTTGATGTTCTTCATTACATCATCCATGATGGTGATAAATAATAATGAGATAGTGCACACTGCCTTGCTGAATCCACTTTTGGTCTGGAACCAGGATGAATGTCCATCACCAAATTGCACACAGTTTGTACAGTGCTCATACAGCATTTGAACTTTCCTCACCAGTCCCTTCAGCACATTCCTCTTTTTCAGGTATTCCCATCTCTTCTCTCTTGCAGTGATATACCTTCTCAATATTCAGAAAAACCATGAACAGATCTTTGCCTTTCTCTCAATATTTCTCCATTAACATACAGACACTGAATATTAGATCTGTTATGGACTTATTAGGCCTGAAGCCATACTGTTCCTCTTCCAACTCTGACTCTAAGATAACTTGCTGTCTGCTTTCTAAGATTTTCTCAAGAATCTTAACGTCATGAGAAAGGAGCATTATTCTTTGGTAGCTGGAGCATTTTTGGTGATTTTGTTTCTTAAACAGAGGGATAATGACACCTTTGTTCCAATCTGCAGGTATCTTGTCATCCTTCTGCACTGCATTGAACACCCTATTACAATTGATAATGCAGTGCCAAATGAAATGCAATAAATCACAGTAATTTTATTGTCTTTCAGCATCATGGAACCCTTCCAAAGTAAATCACTGGTTACTTTAGCTGGACTTAATAGAAGTTACAATATGATACAAGTAGATTTTCAATGTTTTCCAGCTAAAGGTTGCATCTTTCGTCAGTTAGTATTTTTTGTAGGATGGAATAGATGGTGCAGGAGATTCGGGGGCATTGGAGGGGTTAAAAAGAAACAGTCAGTCATTGTTGCAAGACTGCTGTTAGAAAGAGTGTGTTTCCTGGAAATTTTTAAAATAAATCTGGATAGCCCATGTCATGGCTAATGAAAATATTAACAGAGAGAGACAAAAATGTGTACAACATGAAAAAAATCTGTACCGTATTTTAGAAGTGAATCTTGTAAATCTTATAAAATATCAATAAGACTTATTTTATAAATAACAATGTAAACCTACTCTGAACTATTTAGGGACAAATATATTTTCATGAAATATAAAAATTTTACCAATATATGAAATATGAAAATATTTTCACACAAAATGATTTCTACATATTGTAAATCATGAAATTCCTTGTTCCCATAGCACAATCAGTAATGGTTTAGAATATGACATTTCATATTTAGTCTGTCACTAGTAATCACAACCCTGGTTAGCTGTTGAAATTTACACTGAAGAAGAAAAGGAAGCTTTGGGTACACTAAAACAAGGAGAAGAGTGCTACTTAAATGTTGGAATTTTTTGAATCCTTTTATGTGTATGTGATATTTCTTCTCTCTTCTAATTTCAGAGTCACCGTTATCCTTACAGTGCCAGTGTCGCATACAGATCTGGAGAGTGATGAGACCAAATGTGATACAACGACTATCAAAACTTGAACTGCCAAGAACACTGATAGAGTTTTTAGCTTACAGGGACATCCCTGCTGTATACAATTGTGTTTCTAAAGTAAACAGCATTTTAAAGACTGACGATTTATTGAACTGAAGTAACTGTGAAGATTTCATATTTTTATTTGTTTGTATACCTTTCTTTTTCTTTTTTAATCTATGCCTTCATAATATAGAGAAGTGTTGTTTAAATAAAAGGAATGTTAAACAAAAATAACTGTCAGTGATTTCTTTGCCACTTGACTAACTGATATTTAACATCTGTGCTCCCGTAGAGGAGTATGGTCATTTAAGCATGCCATTTTCTGTGGCCCATTAAAGAGTAAAATCATTTAGCAATTGTTTAGTATAGTGTGCTCCGATATGCTTGTGTTTTCAGGGACCAGAAGAGTTCTACCTAGAATTTTTTTTTTTCTTCCAGAAGATCGCTTAAGTAGGCCTATTCTATTTTCTTGACATTGTACAAACCTCCCTTTGTGTTCTTTTACTCATAGTTTACAAACTAATTTTGGCACTTCTCAAACTGAGTGAAACAGCAAGTGGCAGTGGTTGTGTAGTAGACAAAGCTTCAAACATGAGTAAATTTTGTAGAAATAGAGTGATTCCAGAAGAAGAAATCTATATATTGCACCCAAATTGCTTTAGGCATGACGGTGGAATATTTAATTCATTAATTTCCGAGTAGAAATTAAGTAACATTCGACAATTCTAGCAAGGACTGCAGAATTGTCACAGCCCACCGACGTAGAAGATTTAAACCACCTTAGCAGAGGTAGAGCACATTCTATTGGGGGTTGTTAAGCAATTATGTCACAAATGCACTTAGCTAGGAGCTGCACCCTGCAACTGTGAACATTCACTGCACCCTGGGAACCGAAACTTTCTAAATTTTCCACGCATCTTTGTTAGACAGAGAAACCTGAGATGTGCGAAAAGGACAAGGGATAGCCGAAATTCTTTGAATTAGATGAGTAGGCCCCATAAAAAAAATGGATCAGCCAATCAAATTGCTTCATTTTTAAGCACCAAAATTTCCCACTGAGAATATTTTTGTCTATCTTGGGAGTTTGTGTAAGACTGCACATCAACTGGGCTTCTAAGGACTGCATCGGAGTGAATATAATTTTTGGTGGACTCGGTTAAATTAATTACAACCTAATTGAAATACAATCATTGTGTGTGACTGGTCATGTGTTGATGGCGTGAAGACAGCGGAAGTGAAAAAAAGTGGCGCCATCAAACAAATGGCCGGCATTAATTTAATCGAACCCACATCAAGTGAATTATACAAAACGGTACAATCGTACACCTACTTTCAGCTCCGCACCATGATACCAGGAAAATAAGGAACAACGGACACCTGTTAATGACTTGTGACGCTCCATGATATCACCGGAAGTCGAGTTAGAATCATGTAGTCGTACTGAAGGTTTATAACAGAGACATGAACCGAACCATCAGTCAGTGAGTAGTCATTTCAAGAGTGAGCAGTCAGTCAGTCAGTCTACTTCAGTCTCAGTACAATCAACAGTGTGCGTGTCCAACCGACTTCGAGTGAACGCCAGGTAACCGACTGTTCAGGGCTTACATCAATATAATTCAGAAGTGTAAGTGAATATCCATAAACTATATTGATTCACTTTCAGTGGAGAAAATAGGCTCTAAGTAGGTGACTTTCTTAGCGTAATAACATGTCATTGCCTAGGACAATGTACGATTTCATAAGACAAGGTGCAAATACAACGTTGAGATGAAAAGTAGCTGGTTCATTTTAAAAACAGTGGAGTTGGACAGGCTAAATTTAGCAGAGAAAATAAGGGAACATTCTTAGCAGGTAGGGAAAATTTTGATAAATGACAACCTCTTGTGAACTCCCCAGTCTCCAAATTCACTAGCCTGTCCTTGAGCTCATTAAGGACATTCCTTTGATCCAACAAGCAGAAGAAAATGAACGAGGGATGGTAAACATTTGCTAGCCAGCCTACGGGGACAGGTATTCTGTTGACCGAGAATTTAAAGGGCCGTTTCTTTTCCTGCAGAAGTGACCAGCTGATAGGAAATTATGTAACCGTAGGACAGCGTCCCCCCACCATGATAGAGTGAGATTATCACCGGGAGTGTGTTAGGAAAACAATTAGTATTAGAGCATAGAATTAAGTTGAAGAAGAGTGTTACGTGTGTGCATAAAATAAGGCGTGTGCTATCAATGTATAAATAATGTGCCAATTTGGATATACACCAATCACCATGACAATGCTAATATTTAACATGGCCTAAATCCAAGGAAGGTACCGCATGCACGATATGGGGTAGCCCAACAACGTAGCTTGGATGAGTACCAGATCATTGAAATGTTGTTTTAATTAATATGTAAATAATTAACTATATCCGTGACCATGCTGTCGTCCGATAGATATAACTATGCCAATTTTCTTTAATCTTATATTTTTGGAAGGACAGTTGAAATTGCCTTAAATGTAAATGTTATGTCACTATAAAGTATGGTCATGTCGTGAATTAATGTTGAAGGCCCGATATTAAGTCATTATCTGCTTAACATGTATGATTTCATTATGTTCAAGATTTTGGGATATCTACTGTGTCGCTTAATGATCTAAAATGATATCTACCGTGTCCCAAATTTCTAATCATATGAGATTAATAATAACAAGAAGTAAAATACCAAATTCACGCGAATAATCCACGCTGCTGAATAATCCCTGCACCCTAATTTTAAGAAGGATCATTTTTAAAAAATGAAATGAACTAAAATTCCTTCCATCAAAGGAGTAAAGTAGGCATAAACAAACATTTCATATCACTACGTGGGGTCCACGTTGTCTTTATGCAAATATGTACGTGTAAATTTACGGATATGGCTGCTTTGCCTGAACATATTTGAGATGATAAAAATATATTATCACTGCTATAAAATATAATGAAAATACACAGTCTGTTTCCAGTCATTTGAGCGGGTCAGTAATGGAATGAATGAAGCCCCCATCTAGCAGCGGGGATAGGAAATGTGCCGGCTGCCGAAGCCTGTCGCACTCCTCTGGGGCAATGATAAATGACTGATAGATGAAATGAAATGTTAATGGAGAGTGTTGCTGGAATGAAATATGACAAGGACAACAGGAGTACCCAGAGAAAAACCTGTCCTGGCTCCGCTTTGTCCAGCAAAATCTCACATAGAATGACCGGAATTTGAACCATGGTATCCACTGCTATAAAATATATTTGCCATGAAAATTAGCAAGTAGGCCTAGGTATTTCACCTTAGTTTTGCGATACAGTAAAACCTCGTTAATTGGAACTCTTCGGAACGCAAAAATCTAACTTTGAATTACGTGATTTCAAATTAACTGCCAACTCATGCTTCAGAAATGCCAACCCTTGCCATGTCACAAAATATTCAAGACCCGTTACTGCATGCAACTAACATTGATTCACAGTTTAAACCTTTCAAATGCCATGGCAAAAAAAATAAATAAATAAATAAATAAATTATCCAACAAGGTGCATTTACAGTATTCAAATAATGCACTTGGATAACTCAGTGGCAAACATAACCTCACGCAACAAAAGAAAATAAGAAACACGATTCAAAGACGAGGACAAATTATGCTGGCTCGCCTGTGCAAGTGCTTTTTTTTTTTTTTTTTTTGGATGACTGTACTGTTTGCATTTTTAGATGCTTTGTACTTGCACGGAAAGTACCCGACGCCCTTAAAACATCGTGGCTTATCGAGCTTTCCTATGACGAGGGGAGGAGGTCTTTCGCTTCCGTCTACATTGCAACACAGTACAGTGACCGCATCTCCTTCAAAACATCCGTTTTTGCTAGGCATAAAAGAATGCAGTTTCATTGGCACTGACAGTATTGTTCAGTGCATACAAATTGATTATAATTATGAGCTACGCTTTATCGTCGGCTTCGTCATTGTTCGCGGATTCTGATTCTCCGCACACTGCCTGTCACATGATATTGTGGCGTTCCTTAAAATGCTGAATACAAAAGAATTACGATTTCACTTGAACTTAGCAACTATGAAAGACACTGATGACACACTGAAGTGAAAGTGAGTCCGGAAAGCTAACCCTGCTTGTTTCGGAAGACGCATACTATTATGACATGGAGAAATTTTGAATTTAAATTACTCTGTAAAATACTTTCAGTTTTTAAATGTAAATGCAGTTTTAAATCAAATGTCTGAATTATTTTCCATTTAAATATGACATGGGGGCAGTTTTCTTCCATCTGCGGTTACACAAAGTGTAACTGTACATCCAACATCGAAAACTTGCCAACCTTGATGCAAATAAAATTCGCACCCCAATTTCATGCCTCATTTTTAAAAAAATATATGCAGGGATTATTTGTGAAAATACTGTAATAATAATAATAATATGTTGTGGTGCGATTGAAACTTTTGTAGTGAAGGGTCGCAACGATAATAATAATTGTCACGAGATTTTTGATGACTAATTAACAATAACCATTTATGAAATTTTGTGAAGTCAGATAATAATAATAATAATAATAATAATAATAATAATAATAATAATAATAATAATAATAATGATGTTGCGATTTTCATGAATTACTTAGCCAACTCTAAGTTATGGACTTACAAAGTTTTCAACATAACAGAATATGGAGATATCCATATCCATGGAAGGATCTGACATTGATAGCCATGCAGTAATGAAATAATTGGGAACTTCTAAGAAATAAGTGATAAATGTTTTGAGTTCTTTACAAAACAGGGAATGAGCCTCTGTGGCTCAGGCGACAGCACACTGGCCTCTCACTGCTGCATACCGTGGTTCAAATCCCGGTCACTCAATGTGAGATTTGTGCTGGACAAAGCGGAAGCGCGACAGGTTTTTCTCCGGGTGCTCTGGTTTTCCCTGTCATCTTTCATTTCAGCAACACTCTCCATTATCATTTCATCTGTCAGTCATTAATCATTGCCTCAGAGGAGTGCAACAGGCCTCAGCAGCCGGTGCAATTCATATGCTCGCCGCAAGTTGGGGGCTTCATTCATCCCATCCCTGACCCGGCTTCATTCATCCCATTCCTGACCCGGTCATTGACTGGAAACCAGGTTGTAGGTTTTCACGAAACAGTGAATTAATTGATACAGTGCTTATCGGATGGGTAGAAGTGAGTTAAGGTCTGATATAAATGAAAAATGAAAATTTGCAACAAGCAAAATGAGAAAGAAAGAAAGAAAGAAATCCCCTCAAGAGGAGGAAAATGTTACGTTGAGGTACCTGTGAAAATAATCCTGGATTAACAAGTGACAAGCTAAGTGCCGTTATGAGAGCCAATGTCTGCAAGTAAGGATGGATAAAATATAAATAGAGCTCCGAGGAAATAATAAGAGAGAAATAGAAATAAGAATCTAGACTGAAAATAAGAGATGAAAAACAAGCCACTTTGTAATAGGAAGTAATGTTCGAACACAGGGTATAAAGACCGCCTTAATCACAAAATTCAGATGCACTGGGAATATTTAGTTGATATTGAGTTGATTCCAGATTGTGTCCTCTGATATAAAGCAGAGTTAAATTGATATCCATTTATTTTATACTTTAACCCTTTCGGGCCTAATGTTGGACTCAATCCGACATCGTTAATTGTCAGTTCCGGTCCTACGTCGGACCTAGCTAATAGTGTTGAATAGGTGGACCCTTCCTACTCTTTGGTACCATTAGAATCTGTCAAAAAATCATCATCAATATCGCCACTGTCATACAAAGTAAAACTGTTCGTAAATATCATCAGGCTCCATGCCGCAGCTGGTGGATGCCATGTTGATAAAGTAAGTAAACACAGCAGTGACAGTGAGGAACTATCTCCAAAGAAAACACAGTTCAGCTTAAGGAATGAACAGCAGATGGAAGTAGGCAACAGAGAAATGCCAAGGCTGTATACTGCGTTAAGCTTGGCACCATTTCTGCTCCAGCATACGAAATATCCTAAAAGTTATGTCGGACTAGTTTTATAAGACAATATACAAGCTAATAGTATTGAATAGGTGGACCCTTCCTACCCTTTGATAGAGATTCTAACGGTGACATTAGTATTCCTGAATCTGAGAATCATATTTCGAGTGAGGAGGAGGAAATTGAGGTGGAAAATAATGGGAAAAGTGCTGATGTAGAGGGTGAAGAATGGAAAGTTTATGAAGAAGGTGACCGTGTTTTTTCCAAGTATTCTCACAACAGTGCTATGGAATACATGCCTCCTACTACAGGAAAGAAGCTGGTAACTCCTTTAGATTTCTTTTTGTTGCTGTTCCCCGTTTCACTGTTCTCCGAAATATGTAAGGAGACTAACAGGTATGTAAGAGAATGTATTACCAAACGTATGCCGTTGCAACAACATTCCATATGGTGGGACTGGGTCGATGTTACCATCGCTGAAATGATGGCATTTCACGGTGTTCTTCTGAATACAGCACGTACAAAAAAGGAAAACTCTAAAAGAACATTTTTCAGACTTGTGGCTCGATATTCATCGACCTGGTGTAAGGACATTTTTTCTCGGATATTCTGTGGCTTTCATGTTTCTCCCCCTCCACAATCAAGTGCATCAACAATGGCTACAAGAACGAGTAAAGTTAGAAGTTTCTTAGAATGTGTAGGAAAGTAATTCTTGGAATTTTATAGGCCAAGTCAGTATCTGTCAGTTGACGAATTGACTGTAAGCTTCAAGGGGCGTGTCCTTTTTAAAATTTATAATCCTCAAAAATCAACAAAGTGGGGTATTAGGATATATGTTATTGTTGATGCATTGAATGGGTACGTTTCGTCCATGATTCCTTACTTTGGCTCACTTACGACGCTAAATTTACTTTTCTCTGGTTTGTCATTCGGCAGTAGAATAGTTTTACAGCTGGTGACAGATGTACTTCAAGTTACTCAAGCTGTAATTTATTATTTGTTTACCGACTGATTTTATACTAGTATGGAACTGGCAAGAGAACTGTTGGAAAGGAACATTCACCTAACTGGGACTGTGCTACTGAATCAGAAAGGACTACCACCTCAGCTGAAAGATGGGAGACTAAATCTGAAGAAGCATGAAATCCATGTTCTGTGGAAGGAAGAAAAGTTCATGGTATTTTCGTGAAAGACAAGCGCACTGTGTCAGTTCTTAGTACATGGCACAACCCAGCAATGGTGGAGGTAGTCAGACACAACCGGAATGGGCAAGGAGAAGAAAGAATTTTGAAACCTGTTACCATTGTAGATTACACAGCCAATATGATAGGGGTCAATCGTGCTTATCACTATTGCTCATCTTACGGTTTTGTAGTGAAAAGCCTTAAGTGGTGGAGGAAATTGTACTTCTGGGTGTTTGAGGTAGCTTTGGTGAACAGTTTTCACCTATATAATTTGCAACAGAAAGCAGAAAATAAGCCCGAGGTGAATCACAAGACTTTCAGGGACCGAGTTATTATGGGGCTTGTTGGGGACGTTAGGAACAAAAATGCCCATAAGTGCGGCCGACAGAGCAGCTGTGATGAAGAATTTCAACTGAACAGGAAGCTACACATCATAGATGCTCGTGAGGACAAAAAAACCAAGAACTGTGCCGTGTGTTCCGACAGGAAAGCGAAAGGAGACATAATATTTTTGTGTGATCCGTCCAGGGAACCCAGGACTACACCCAAACAAATGCTACCGGAAGTACCATACTTTGAAAAATATCGCTGATAATGTGGTTAACTTGACTGATAATAAATAAATTTGCTGTTCATATTATTAATGTAAAAATTCAGCTTTTTACTTATATGAGTATTTCCTTCCCATACTTTCCTAATGTCAAATTGGACCTGTACAGGATTCAGGCAGGAAATCAATTGGACCCCAAAGGGTTAAAATTACACCTGTGAATAATAATCAAATGACAAAATTCTGACACGGTAATATTTTGCTATGGAGGTCAAATGATAATATTTATGGCCATGATTTATTTTGCTTTACTTTTCATTCGTAATTTTATCATGGAAGGATAATTAATGGATAGTTTATGAGGATCTTACAGCCGGATGTATTTTCATGCCTATTTATTTTTGATCTGACTCTTTGATGTTTAAGTTAAGAGACATTTCATAAGAATTTTTGCTAGTTGCTTTACATTGCACCAACACAGATAGGTCTTTTGGCGACGATGGGACAGGAAAGGGCTAGGAGTGGGAAGGAAGTGGCCGTGGCCTTAATTAAGGTACAGCCCCAGCATTTGCCTGGTGTGAAAATGGGAAACCACGGAAAACCACCTTCAGGGCTGCCGATAGTGGGGTTCGAACCTCAAAATAATTTAAATAATTATAGTTACCATGATATGAGATAATTGGACTTGGTCACACACACACACACGCACGCGCACACACACACACACACACACAGAGAGAGAGAGAGAGAGTCCACAGTGAGACATTACCATAGTCAATGTGACGAGTGAAATCACATTCAGTAATATTCAGTCATTTGAATGACAGGTGCGGTCAGCATCTTAGGAGTAAATAACAGTCAGATTGGTACGTGATTGTATTGCTCTGTGGAAATACAGTAGTATAGGTTAGATATTATAGGGTGCCCTCTCTTTCAGAGTGTATTTAGATGATAGAATTAGGATAACTGAGGCTTAACTGATTCTTTCTCTTGTCATTTAGTTTGTTTTATGGTCAACGTAGGAGGATTTGCCCACAATGTAATGTAAATATATGAGGTCAATAACCTTACGGAAGGACGGCAGCTTGGTT
Organism: Anabrus simplex; assembly: GCF_040414725.1. NCBI lineage: Eukaryota > Metazoa > Arthropoda > Insecta > Orthoptera > Tettigoniidae > Anabrus > Anabrus simplex. The sequence goes on along the minus strand of NC_090265.1, from coordinate 641,210,543 downwards.
ATGTTTTTTAAAACAACATTTCGCTTACAGTATCCAAGCAAATTGCAAATGAATAATTAAATCACCAAACAGGCCTCTATAAAGTGCAAATAAATAAGATTGTAAGTGTAAAGTTGTAGACTTTAAGACGTTTCTTTAATAACTAGGGTAAAATGTCCGAGAATCATGCAGACCCCATCGGGTTAAAAATTTGAATATGTAAAATGCTAATATGTAAATGTTAGGCAGGTTTGTTCAGCTGATTTATTCATAAAATTTTTAACTCAGAGAATCCATGTTGACAACACAGTAATCATAAAATGCTCATTGATAAATTTTGTTTGAGTATTCATCCGATACTAGGTCATGAAAGGCCAGTTGAGGCCATATCTATTTTTATCCTAATTTGGATAACGGTAATATAACAGGGAGCAGTAAACTCCCAAACTGAGGTATGTTCTCAGGAAACTCTTAATTATATATTGGAGCAGTTAATTCATATAATTCAATGTAATTTTTTACAATTTTAATTTTGGTAACTGTCAATTGACTAAAGATAAGTCTAACACTGCTTAGAGTTACCTTATGAAACTATTACTGTATTTGACATTTTTTATGAAAGATAACTAAGGTTACTTCAGTCATTTAATCAATATTGCACACATGTGGTGTCAGCAATCATTAATTAATCATTTATGGAGATTTGTAGTTTATGGCGTGACCTAACTATTGATTGTTGTTCTACAATTTGAGTAAATTTATTGATTTTATTTGTCCACTTGAACCTTTAGAATTTAATTAATTTCACAATTAGAATAAATTAATTAGTAAAAATTTAATCTGGTCCATTCTCAGTTAGTAGCGATAGTACCCATAGTATTTAATTTCCTTATGTACCAAATTTAGAAGAAGAATCCCGAACTGATCGCGGCCCAAGCAGATAAGAGTTTCCAGGCGGCAAGATTATTTTATTACAGAGCACTGTGGCAGAACCCAAGAGAAGTTTACCGATGTTTCCAAGGCTACAATATATATATATAAAATAAGAATTTTGTCTGTACATTGCTCAGAATTTAAAAAAAATGGTATTTCTGTATTGGTCGTGTCCACAGTAACAAGGAAATGCATGTTTTACTTTTCCGTCATCTCTGTCTGTCTGTCTGTCTGTCTGTCTGTATGTACGCGCATCACGAGAAAATGGCCGAAGATAATTGAATGAAAATTTGTATGTGAAGGCGGGGAATGAGGCACTACGATCTAGGCTATAAATAATTTTATTAACTCTGAATAAAATGGTAGTTTAGGGGAAGGTCATAATTTAATTCTCAAATATGTATGTTATTAGTGGTTCTTTCGATAAATATTTCATAACTAAAGTTATATAGAATTACATTTCCGATCATTTACGTCTTACACATTTTTACCGTACCAGCCATGATAACAGAGATATTAATGAATTTCGTTTTTTTGTTTCTAAGTCCATATCAACGCTGAACCACGAGAAACTGGATGAACAGAATTTAATGAAAATTGGAATGTAAAGTCTGGGAATAAGGTACTACAGTTTAGCCTGTAAATAATTTTATTCATGCTGGTTGAAATGGTAGTTTAGGAGAAGGTGCCTAAAATTTAATTTTTTAAGTACCTATGTTATTGGACATATCGAAAAGTTATAGAAAATATAATATCCGATCATTTATGTTTCATAAAGTTTAACCATACCAACTATGATAATAGAATTCAAGAATTTTGACCTTTATTACTTAGTCCGTAAGAATGCCGAGCATTGACAACACAGAAATATTGTTCAATCGATGGTTTTTGTCATGATTGCCTTAAGGTGTAAAACCGTGTGGTCTTCGGTCCACGTCGACAAGGAAAATTGTGAAAATGATTATAAAAATGAGAAAAAATAGTAAAGAAACGATCGCTCAAAGAATTAAGAGGGAGTCATGAAAATATGAAGGATTCCCTTTACATTAGATGTCCTAAGATTACAGAGTCAGAAGAAAACTAAATGTGAAGGCCTACCATATCGAAAGCTCATAAAACTAATCAACAATAACATTACATTGACATTGTTGTGATGTGATTTGTCTCTTCTTCTGTCACTCATCTCTGATAGACGGGAAATCTGCTGCGTCCCGAGTAAAACAATGGCAGAAAGTAGCTGGGGAGTTAGGTAACTTTTCACATTATATGATTGTCCCGTGAACAATGACCCTGAGTTTCCTTTCTATTGTCCATCGGCTCCAATATTTGACAAACGTACGGGTGCAAATAAAAACAGTGAGGACAACGATTTTATGTCTTTTGTATATCATTTTTTCAACAATGATTTCTTTAATATGCACTAATGTAGACATCATCTGTCAAGTAGGTGGCTTTTTTAAAAATAGCTGGGCCCCAGCAGTCGCTAGCACTCAAACAATCACCCGTTGTATATTGTTATTACGAATCAATACGGACCAATTAAGGACCGATATGGTCAAGTTTGTCGACCTAATCAATACACAATTTTTTCATTAAATAGTACTAGTTTCAGCCAATATGATGACCATCCTTAGCTATTCACAAGACATAGCTGCTTCATGCCCTTTCCTATCCCATCATCGCCATAAGACATATCTGTGTCGGTGCAATGTACAGTAAATTGTAAAAAGAAAACAAAAAACTTATAATTCCTATTTTCATGTTATTTGTGTACCATATAGCAGTATTTTTCCATCTTAAGATTAATGGACAGAAAAAAATACAGACAGTTTAGAGTAAAAAGGGAGATACAAAATTAAAAACTCTTGAATAGGAACAAATGCTTATGTTTACTTGTTATGGTGCTGCTTTCAATATGCATCATCTTTAAAGCCAATTTGTGTAAAAAGTGTATTTGGATGAAAAAATGAAAATTTAACTCTCATCGGATAGAATGCATAAGAATGCTGCACACTAAATAGTCATTCTCTAGTGTTTGGTGGAACAGATCTTTATAGGAGTATTCATATTGGATGTACATGGAATTTTCAAAATGGAAAGTCATGCCCCTGTGGTTCAGATCCCACATAAAACTGTAGCTCTCACGATTTATGTTTACAAGATTAACTGACAAGAAAAATTGCAGTAGTGATGTGAGCTTTTAGAGAGAGAAGAACTTTATTATCAAGTAAACAACTTTCTTAGCATGTAGATGAAGAAGCAGTAAAGTCAAGAAACTCATTTGAAATGTATTGCTATATGATTATGAAAGAGCATTTAGTGATAGTGGAAATGTGGTTGTGAAGAAATGAAAACTAGCTAGACAGACAGAAAAACTAATGAAGTAGTTGTAAAAGTAATAAAGAAGTCTCACAGCCAAATATCTAAAGAAGGAAAACAAAACTTTTTGGCCACTTGCACAAACAAAATAGAATTATAGCCAGCATATTTGAAGAGAAGAAATGGGAGCCCATGTAAAAATATGATAGATGTACTGGAGGTAAACAGATGTCAGAATTACAGGGAAAAGAAGAGGACAACAGAAAAAAAAAGAAAGAAGAAAAAAAGAAGAATGGTTGCATTAACAAGGTACAGCCTGTACTTTCTTTGCCTGAGATTAGCACTTGTAGGCTGTTGTTTACAAGTAAGAAATTTGAAATTTGCTTGACCTGTAACTCATCTGCCTATAATACAGCAGATGCAAGGCTGATAGTTATTATATTCAGGAATGTTTTATTCAGTATTTAGTCATCATCATCATCATCATCAATGTCCCACTCCAGTCGCCTGGGTGTAGTTAACAAGCCTCCTCCACTCCTTTCTGTCCTTCCACTTTTACTGCTCCATTACTTACGCCACATCCAATCCAGCTTCTCTAATGCCAAATCTGAAACATCCACCTTCTTCTCTCGGTCTTCCAACTGGTCTCTTTCCCTTAACTTCTATTTCTAATTCCCTTTTTGCTACCCGTTCTTTTTACATGTCCGAACCATCTCAGTCTTGCTTTCTGTATGTTCTGTGCTAACGGTTCTATATTTAGCTCTTCTCTGATTTTAATATTTTGAATTCTATCTCTTCTTGTCTTTTTAACTGATGTTCTTAAAAATTTCATTTCTACTGCTTGTATCTTATTATCTTGTCTCTTTTTATTTACCAGTGTTTCTAGTCCGTATGTTACAAATGGTATGAAATACTGCTTATACAGGGTGAAGCGTAATTCGCGCACTCGGGCGTCGCAGCGGGACTCCTCACATGCCAACAATAAAAAAATGTCTCTTACAAAATTTCGTCTTGCGAGTATATCCGGTAGAAAACGGATGTTGAAGAGTAGCAATCTGGCAACACTGTAACCATATGTAGGGTAACTACCGCTGTCAGCACATTCTCGTGCTGTACAGTTGGTGCAGTGGGTAGAGTTTTTGGTTGGCATGTAGGAGGTCGATGGTTCGATCCTGGGTTGCGGCGCATTTCTTATTTGCTAATTTCCATCTGACATTACCTACTGTAATACAGTAAGACACCGTTTCTGAGGTCACATGTATCCTACATTTACAACATTTTGTAACGCTGAAACAACAAATACCTGGTTAGACTAATAAGAAATAGACAGCTGAAACAAATGACCAGTCATAGGACAGAATAACTACACAAACAACATCACTTCCGATATGCTAAAGATGATAGCACAGTACAATAACACAGCATCTACCTTGTCATTTACATACTACATGTATAATAATAATGTTATTTGTTTCACGTCCCACGAACTACTTTTTAAGGTTTTCGGAGACGCCGCCATACTACATGTAATATGATCGCGCAGATGTAGCACATTAGCACTAATACTGTCCATATTAAATTCATGCACACGACGTGGAAAGGGCGCCTTTCAAAGCTGACGAATGAAAACGATTGTTCGTCCATTTCTAGGATCGTAGTATGTAAGTGCAAATGGTTTCTAGAGGACCCACTGCAATCGCTGTTGACGATTAAGATGCCAGATACCATACCACCTGGACTACATTTATGAAATAAAAAACATACGCCTCAACCCAGGATCGACCACTCGACCTCCTGCATGTAACCTAAAACTCTATCCACTGCACCAACTGTACAGTACGACTAGCTTCTGCTGACAGAGGTAGTTACCCTACATGTGGTTACAGCGTTGCCAGATTGCTACTCTTCAACGTCGTTTTTCTGCCGGGTATACTCGCAGGACGAAATTTTGTAAGATTTTTTATTGCTGGCATGTGAGGAGTCCCGCTGCGACGCCCGAGTGCACGAATTACGCTTCACCCTGTATACTGTTAATTTCATTCTCTTGGGTACTTTGTCATCCCATAAAAGCTCTCTGACTTGATGATAAAAAGTTGTACCTTTACTTAGTCTGTTATTAATTACAGCATTTCATCACTTCCATTAATAATGCTACCCAGATATGTAAACTGTTCTACATTCTCTAACCGTTCTCCATCTATGTTCAATTGGCTTCTCTTTTTTCTCTTTTCCATAGTGCATGACTACAGTTTTTTTTTTTTTTATTTTTTTTTTACAAATTACCATTCCAAACTCCTTCAGATTTTCATTCCAAATGTCCAGTCTCCTTTGTACTTCCTTTTCTCCCTTTCCCCAAATCACCACATCATCTGCAAATACCAAAGCATTCACTTCATCACTACTGATACTCTGTTTTACACGTTTTATGATTTCATCCATCAATATAATAAACAATAATGGCGACAGTGCACTTCCTTGCTTGAGACCTTTCTTTGTACAAAATGTTTCAGAGTCACCACTCCCCACTTGTACACTGCTCTTACTCTCATGATACATCATTTTTATCTTGTTAATTAATGATTCTGCTACATTCCTTTTCAGTAGGCATTCCCATACGTTTTCTCTTAACTGTATCATAAGCCTTTTCCAAATCCAAAAATACAAAGCAGATTTCCTTCTTCCTTTCCAGATGTTTTTCCACTATTGTTTGCATTGTAAATATCAAGTCTATTGTTGATCTATTTGGTCTAAAGCTATATTGTTCTTCCTCTAACTGTGTTTCTATTATATCCCTCAGTCTTTTGTCTATGGCTTTCTCCATTATTTTTAGCCCATGTGATAATAGGGTTATACCTCTATAATTTTTACATTTCTTCCTATTTCCTTTTTTGAACTGTGGTACAATGCTTCCTTCTTGCCAATCTTCAGGTATCCTTTCATCCTTCCATATGGCATTAAGGGCTCTGTATAGCCACTGTAGTCCAGTGCTTCCTGCTGTCTTAATCATATCAGCATTGAATTCGTCTTTTCCACTTGCTTTACCTTTGGTCATTGCTTTCACTGCCCTTTCAAGTTCCAACCATGTTATCGGGCTCTCTTTTTTTTCTCCATCTATTATTTCCATTTTCTTATCTCCTTTTTTCTCCGAGCACTCATCCTCATTATAAAGTTTTTCAAACTACTTTGCCAACACCTTCTGAAGACCCTTTTTGTAATGTACTATGGATCCATCTTCCCTCTCTAATGCCTTGATTTTTTCTTGTTTTATTCTTTTCGATTTTATTACTCTTATAATAGTTTCCGATTTCCTCGACTAACTTGCTCAATTTTGTTGGTAAACTCTCCCCAACATTTCTCCTTTTCTTCCTTGATACTCCTCTTTACTTGTGGTTTCAATCTTTTGTATTCCACATGTAACCTTTCTATCTTATTCTTATCCCTTTGATATGTTCTTTGCCTTTCCTTAACCATTTCTTTCTTCACCTTGTTCCTTTCTTTTATTTATTTTGTCTGTCCACCACCTTGTCTCCTTTCCCTGAACCTTTGCTTTTGTTTTCCCGCATACCTCAATTGTTGCTCCCACAAATGTCTGACTTAAATTGTCCCACTCTTCTTCTCCATTTCGTATTTCCGTGTTAGGCAACTTCCTTTTTATACAATCTTGAAATGCCATTCTTTTATCCTCCTCCTCCAAATCCCAAATCCTGATCTTTGGTATCTTCTTCAATACAATTTTAGGGATTTTTACTTGTTTTAATTCCACAATCAATAATCTATGATCACCTTCCATACTTTCACTGGGGATTATCTTCAAATTCATGACGAATCTTCCCCTTTCTCGGTCTGTTATTATAAAATCGATGAGTGTTCCATACTGTCCATCCCAACTATATCAGCTGATCTTATGGCTATTCCTCTTCATAAGCCATGTGTTCTTTATTACCAGGTTATTTCTGACACAAAAGTCCAATAGTTTCTCTCCATCATCATTTCTATCGCCATACCCATTTGGGCCCAGAACATTCTCATATCCCATTCTATCGGTTCCCACATGAACATTCAGATCTCCCATTATCATAATCCCATCTCCAACAATATGCGTTTCCAGTTCATTGAGGAACTCTTCTTTTTCTTCCACGCTACATCCTGTCTGTGGAGCATACACCGTTATCTTCAGCAGTTCCTTGTTTACATTTATGTGCATTATTATAATTCTTTCATTTACATACTCAACTTCAGCTATTGGTTCGACATTCTGATTCACTACAAATCCCACTCCATTTCTTTTCTTTTTACTGTTACCCATCCAGTACAAGGTATACCCCTTTCTTAGTTTCTTAGTATTTAGTACAAAAAAAAACCTATGTTGTTTAGTGTAGCTTGTTACAAGCTCAGCTTTTGCACCCCAGACTGCGCAATATAAGCCAGACAGTTGGTTACCATCTAGGAGAACTTGGCAGATATGGCCTCTGATGGACAAATGGCTGATAATGTCTACAAGAAAAAACTTATGAGCTCCTGATTGCAGCATTATATATGTCAAATTAAACTCTTGTCATAATCTGCAGGCCTTTGGCAGAGCAGAGGTTGCTTAATAGGCTGAGGCCCGTCAGGACTGTAGTAACGTGGGGTTTGTTTTGTTTGTTTATTAAACTCTTGAAATTAATTTTTTATAATCCAAAATGTCAAATTCTAAAAGATCCCTAGGGGTAGATGATGATCTGGGACCATACTGTTGTAGAACTTGCTCTGAAGCTAGGCAATATGTTTGCAAAACACCATACAATTGGTTCAGTTGTTGTAGGGTTTTTTATTTTTATTTTATTTTTTGAGGGGGGAAGAGAATGCACATATCCTCTCCACTATGCCGTGGGTAAGTAATCTTCTTCTACCGCTTTTCCCAAACCTGTGGCATCATGGGTGCAAACTGTGTTGCACATGTGGATTTGGCCCCATTTTTACAGCTGGATGCCCTTCCTGATGCCAAACCTATATAGAAGGGTAATCACTATTGCATGTTTCTGTGGTGGTTGATGGTGTGGTGTGTTGTCTGAATATGGAGAGGAGAGTGTTGGACAGACACAAACATCCAGTCCTCAAGCCAGAAGAAATAATCAAAAGCTATTAAAATCCTGACCCAGCTGGAAATTGAACCTGGGACCCTCTGAACCAAAGGGCAGTAAGCTAACCATTCAGCCAAGGAGTCGGATGCCGTGGGTAAGTAATGCAGTGACTTTATTTATATAATTATATAGATAAGAGTTTTGTGTGTACGTTGCTCAGAATTTAAAAAGAGTGGTATTTCTGCATCAGTCGTGTCCACATTAAAAACAAAATGCACTTTTTACTTTTCCCTAATTTCTGTCTGTCTGTTTGTATGTACATGCATCACGAGAAAACGACTAAAGAGAATTTAATGGAAATCAGTTGTAAAGTCGGGAAGTGAGCCACTACAATTTAGGCTATAAATCATTTTATTCATGCTGACCATAATAGTAGTTTAGGGGAAGGCCTAAAATTTAATTCTCAAATATTTGTTATTAGTGGTCCTATCAATAAATACTGCATAACTAAAGTTGTATAGAATTAAATTTCCGATCATTTGTGTCATACATTTTTACCGTACCAGCTATGATAACAGAGAAATTCCCGAATTTGTACTTTTATTGCTAAGTCCACATCAACGCCGAGCCACAAGAAAATGGGTAAACAAAATTGAATATGTAGAGTCGGGGAATAAAGAAGTACAGTCTAAGGTATAAACAATTTTATTCATCCTGGACGAAATGGTAGTTATGGGGAAGGCGCCTAAAATTTAATTTTTAAATACCTATGTTATTGGTTCTATCGAAGAGTACTACATAACAGAATTTATAGAGAATTCAATTTCCGATCATTTATGTTTTATTCAGTTGTACTGTACCAACTATGATAAGAGTGGTGTTTCAGACTCTGAATAAAATTAAATGTGAAGGCCTACAGCATCGAAAACTCATAAAATTGATCAACAATAACAGTTGACCATTGTTTGTTGTGATGTTCTTTGTCCCTTATGCTGCCACTCATCTCCGATAGATGGGATTACTGCTGCATACCGAGTATAACAGCCTGCCTGAATATTGGTGGGAAATAGCAGGGGAGTTACATAACTTTCTTCTCAAGAATACCATTCCTCTGGTTCATCCATTTTCTGACACTGCTGGTACGTAACACACTGGTTCATCATCATATTCCAGCTATTTGATCCCTACTCTGACGCGCTGATTGGATTGATCAGTGTGCACAATTAACGGAATAATGGCAGAGGCTCACTTATGGCATGGTCTAGAATTACAATTACGGCCTATTCCAAATTATAGCACCACAATTCACTAAATAACTCAAAATCCAACCCTAAAATGAGCCGTTTCTTAAGAACAGCTTCTTCCTCTTCACTTTTATCAAATTCTACATTCATTTTATTCCAAATTAGCAGCCAAGAGGGAGTTTCTTCTCTAGCTTGAAGGAAAAATTTGCCTCCAAATCAGATAGATTCCCCCCCGCCAGTGTAGTGAATTGAAATTTTCCAACTCCTTGGGTACTCCAAGGAAACAGATGAGAAAAAGGGCATAGTTTTTGGTTTTTGCCCTGGGACTCTCCACTCTTTGTCCCCTCCCCCCTCCCCCGAAAATAAAAGTGTGTCCGCAGCTCATGGCTGTCTGCGGGCCTGGTCATTCCAGCTCTGGAACTTTGGACTGTTAGATCAGCAGCATACTAGTGTTCGTTAAAAGTGAGAAAATGTGTGATTTTTTATTTGATTGAGTATTTCATATGATAGCATTGCTTTTAATCGCTACATTTCGACTGTGTCATTGTAATGACCTATGTTGATTTCAGTTGGGAAAACCACTAAGGCAGTCTTTTTGGGATGTAAAAATGCAGGTGGAGAGTGAGTGTCTGCCATTATAATGAAAATTGCCCAACTTGATTGTGACTGATGGTAGGCAAGAGGGCCTACAATTACAATGAAAATTTCCTAACCCAGAATTCACATTTAAAAAAAGATGTTTGGTGACTTCCCCGTCGTGTATTTAAGGTAACGTTGAGAGCTATGCAACTTAATACGATCTCACTCACCACGTGTACACTACCTAACCTATAATTCTGAATACAATGTAGAATTCCGAAGCGAAGCACGGGTACATCAGTTAGTTTAACGTAACTTTGAACTAGCCTAGTAATTGTGTTCCCTAAAACAGTACCCACCACCAAGTACTCTTGATTGGTTACTGACTAAGTCTGGGTTGCAAAAGGGGATCATGGTGGCCTAGGTATGTTACCATCACGACTAACACAACAGGAACAGTGCTTGTAGAAAAATTAAATTTTCTCCCAAAACCTCTTGCATGAACCTGTAGCATCAGGTAATTTTGCAACATATCTAGAGAAGTGATGTCAGTTACAATCTTCTCATTAAAAAAAGAATGGTTCATACACTTTCACATTGCGACAGTCAAGAGTACCGCAGAGGTTGCCTCATCACTAAACACAATCATCTTCATTTTCTGTCCTGTCCATCATGCCCATAAAGAATTCATACTGTTTCTGTTTGTCACCACCACTCAAAGCCCAAGGCGGTGGCAAATTGTTTACCATACTTGACATAATAAAATTCTCCATACTATAAGCTGCAGAAAGTTCAGCTCCAAAGTTGCTCTACACAAGCACAGTTTTGGACTTCAGGACTTCATACGTATGTCTTTTCATGGCATTCATAGTGTGGTGTGCTTCAGGAAGGCTTCCCCAACTTTTCTCGTGTCGTGCTGCGAAACAAGTTCCTACAAACCATCGTACCAGGCTTGTGAGTCTTCACTTGATGTGGAGCTTTGTTATTTTCTCTCCTATCTTTCTAACCACAATGTTGGTAACAAACACTAATCATCAGGGTGTTTCTTTCCCAGGAGTCAGTTGCTGTTATACAACTGTAGTGAAGTTGGTTGAACCCCGCAAGAAAAAAAAAAAAAAAAGTTGTTTTAAAATCTACATCTGTCACTTCCTTCCAGCTTGTTTCAAACTCTTCTCAGTATCACTTTTTCCTTTCCCCACCCCACAAGAGGTTACAACAAATAATGATGGCAACAATAAAGATAATATTTATCAGGATTCTTTGCACAGCAAGTTAACAAGGTACAGTAAGTGAATGATATCATTAAGTGTCATAATTTATGATTTCCATAATTCCAGTGTTGATTTCCCAGTTTCAGTAGCTTTAATTTTAAATTAGGATTGATTAGATGGAAATGTCCTAATTTAAAATTAAAGCTACTGAAAAAATCATTAAGTGTATATATGTTTTGAGTGGCAGACCATTTCATATGACGAATTAACAAGTCATAGTTAAAATGTTAGTCAATGAAATTCCACTTTTTAACAGTTTGAACCCAATTTCAATTCAGTCTAAGTAGCAATGCAGTCAGTTTTTTATAACATGATTTTTAACCACTCTCAGTCTAAGAATATGGAGCAAGATCAACAGGCTGGAAAATTTTCAAGCACCTTTGGATTAGGTGCAAGGGGCTTAATGAATGTTATACGGGTCTGCCTGCAAAAATTAAAATTCGGGCCCTCTCAAATAAAATGCAGCCAGGGTGAGTGGCTCAGATGGTTCAGGCGCTGTCCTTCTGACCCCAACTTGGCAGGTTCGATCCTGGCTCAGTCCAGTGGTATTTGAAGGTGCTCAAACACGTCAGCCTCATGTCGGTAGATTTACTGGCATGTAAAAGAACTCCTGCGGGACAAAATTCCTGCACCTTGGCATCTCTGAAAACCATAAAAGTAGTTAATGGGACGTAAAGCCAATAGCATTATTATTATTATTATTATTATTATTAAATAAAATTTAAAACCTATGAATAAAACCGAACTCCATTGCACAACAGCCCCGAAGGGCCATGGGCTACCAAGCAACCACAAGCCTATGAATAACTGTTACAAATTCAATCGTAGCAGGAAGAAGTAATGCAATATACAGTAAACCTGCCTTAACGGACACCTCTCACTGGCAGACACTCCTCATTGGTGGACGATTTTCTAGGTCCGTAATTAAATACCATGTTGTGCATGAGTAATTTACCCCTCTTATACGGACATTCTTTATTACGGACGCGGACACACCATAGCCACAAGACACTCCAATTAAACCTCTACTAACGGACACATTCTTTTTAAAAAAATACTGTATTTGTGCCCTGTACAGTATGTATTCGCTTAATTTTTGCACGGGCGGTCGCAGACACCATAACTTTTGGTCTAGGCTGTACACATTCTTGGAAGGCAACACTAAGCTAGGCTATCACTTCCAGAAGTTGTGTGATCTGACATGCTTGACAGCTCTGGAATTCGTACCTTCACTGTCAGGTTACTTTTCATTGACTAATGGGCTTTTGATGTGTTCAGTTTTACGTTAGTAAGTTGGTGTAAACATGGCTCCGAGGAAGTTTTTAACTCTAAAAGAAAAGGTAGGCATAATAGACTATCATAAACGTGAGAAGTGTTGTGTGCGTAAACTGTCCAAAGTGTTCAAGATTGGAAGGACACAGGCAGCTAAAATTGTGAAAAAGCAAGAGGAACTAGTGAAAGAATGGCATTTAAATGGCAACGAACAGCAAATTAAACTGTTTCAAAGTGATAGTGGAGCTCTCATTGACAAGGCAACGCTAGAGTGGTTCGCTAAAATAAGAAATAAAATGTCCCTGTATCAGGGCCAACGATAAAGCAAAAACATTAGAATTCGTGGCAGAATTAGGTATTGGATATTTCAAAGCCTCGAATAGCTGGCTAGAAAGATTCAGAAAGTGACATGGTATCAACTTCCGAGTGATTTGCAGTGAATCATCCAGTGTTAATATGGAGATTGTTGAAAACTGGCAAGAAAAAATACCTTCAATCATAGACGGGTATGCTCCAGAAAATATTTTGAATGCCAATGAAACTGGATTATATTTCCGTGGTTTAGCCAACCAAACTTTGTGTTTCAAAGGAAATTTTACTGGTGGAAAAGTTGCAAAAGAACATCTTACGGTCTTGTTATGTGCAAGCATGAGTGGAGAACGGGAGAAGCCCCTTGTGATAGGACAAGCTGCAAAACCAAGGTGTTTTAAGAATATGGACGTTACGAAGTTTGGCATTGAATGGAAAGTGAATAGGAAAGTATGGATGACCAGAGAAATAATGACGGAGTGGCTAGGACAATTGGACAGAAAAATGCTATGCCAGGAGCAAAATGTGTTATTATTCCTTGATAATGCAGCATCGCATCCAGATACAATTAAGTTGCAAAATGTGAAGATCATCTTTTTCCCACCAAATGTAACATCAGTTTCCCGGCCGCTTGACCAAGGAGTGATCCAGAACTTCAGGGTTAAGTACAGACAGTTGGTGATGAAGCACATAATATCAGAACTTAACGGGAATGAAGTAACCCTTCAAACACTGACAAAGGGACTGAATGTTCTCCAAGCAATTTCGTGGATAACCAATGCATGGAAAAACGTTACAGCCTCAAAAATTCGTAACTGCTTTCTGAAAGCTAGTGGTGGACATCCTGAAATAGAATCGGATACCCTTCCTGACAGCATGGAAACAATACAATAGTTGATTAATGCAGCAGGTTACAGTGTACAAGTGAACACCTATATCGAAATTGATTCAGATATTCCAACAGAGTGTGAGAGTGGAGACACGAAAATGATTCTTCAGTCAATCCAAGGGAAGAAGGACAAAAATAAATATTCTGACAAAAGCGGGAGTGAAGGTGATGCTAATGACAAAAATATGGAAATTAATGTGCTGCCAATAACGTCGTTCAGTGAGACTCTCCGCTTTGTTAAGCGACTGAAGGAATTCTATTAACGATGAAAAAGGTTTAAATCTGACCCAGGATTTAATTGCACATAGTGAAAATATCATTGCTAAACTGAAATGGACAAAACAAACGAACATTAAGGATTTTTTCAAGTGCTAATGTTTTACTGTACTGAGATAGAGATTGCTACATCTACATATTGATTTAAAGTTTCAAAAACTTTTATGTTGTTCTTAATTTTAACATGGTGAACGGTAATAGTGTACAGTGTGCTCAAAAGAGGTTTCCATAGAAGTGTTCTTGTCTCTTTAATACACCACATTGTAGCTGCAGCAGCCCATCTACAACTTTCTCATGTGAGTACAGTGCAGTATATTATACAATACTGTATACAGTAAACAATTAAAGGTACATTTGCAAAAATTGTTAACACATACAATACATGGGTTATTGTGTTCCAACTTATGTTTAATGGTACCGGTTTCATAACCTCTCTCGGGCGGTCACCCCTTCATAACAGATATACCGATAGCTGCAGTCGCTTAAGTGCAGCCAATATCCAGTATTCGGGAGATAGTAGGTTCGAACCCCACTGTCGGCAGCCCTGAAAATGGTTTTCCATCGTTTCCCATTTTCACACCAGGCAAATGCTGGGGCTGTACCTTAATTAAGGTCACGGCCGCTTCCTTCCCACTCCTAGCCCGTCCCTGTCCCATCGTCGCCATAAGACCTATCTGTGTCGGTGTGACATAAAGCAACTAGCATAACAGACATTTTTTCTGGTCCCAAACATGTCCGTTACAGAGAGGTTTTACGATATTGTCAATTTATGTAAACAAAGGAATTATTCATTATTCTAAGATTTCAGAGAAAAATATTTAATGGGTCTTCTAACTGCATGCACGCTTACTGTAGAGTTGATGCGGTCCTGGTCAAACTCATCAATAACATCACAGGGAAATTAAATTAAAATTACCGATCTCCATTACCTGACAGGCTTACAGGACGTGTGTGCGTGGGACGATCAGTCTCTGATAAGCCTTTTGTTGCAAGTGATAAAAATCATAGTTATCCGTATTGAAGATACTGAATGTAGGATGCTAAAAGGTTTGTTTTGTCACCTATTCAATACATATAAATTTTACAATTTAGGAATTTATTATTGATTCCACTTGAGACATGTTTCGCCCTTCATTGAGGGCATCATCAGTCAAATTATCTCCTCAAGGCAAAAATCAGGTACCTGGTTAGTAGTTGACATGCACAAATTAATACACATTATTAATACACATTACAAAAATTAAGTATGAGAAACAGTTGTACAATAGTGATGGTTGAACATATAGGTTTATAGAATAAGAAGTTAGCACCAATGTGTAAAATTAAAATAGTAGAGTTCGGCAGTGGTGCTCTGGAGAACAACTGACGCACTCGTAGGAAAATATAAAGTTTTAAAAATATTTACATTATAACAATCAGGGGAGAAAGGGTGTAGTGCTCGGCGTCAATGTTTGTAACCAAAAATTAATGTCAATGGTTGGTAACTCATCCCAGCTACAACG
Source organism: Anabrus simplex (assembly GCF_040414725.1). Taxonomy (NCBI): domain Eukaryota; kingdom Metazoa; phylum Arthropoda; class Insecta; order Orthoptera; family Tettigoniidae; genus Anabrus; species Anabrus simplex. The sequence goes on along the minus strand of NC_090265.1, from coordinate 641,194,907 downwards.
CTCTGACTCTGCAGTTACCGTATACATTCTAATCTCTCCACTGCAGTTCACAACACAAGCAACTCTATTCTATTTCACCAGACCAGCAACAAAAAACAATAACTTCATCCCGAGGTCCGTCATACTTTTTCCACGGAATAATATCAATTTAGTCTCACCGGCATCTCACACCGATGTCTTCACATAACATTCAAAGCTACAGAAGTCAACTAAAAGAATAAGCGAAAGTTTCAACCCGCAACATACTCCTAATAAGCAATTACCTACAAATAACTGTCATCATTGTTGCCATTCAAACGCACTGAATACCCATGAGTCTCCACCCACACTGACCAGTCTCCGTACCGATCTCGGTGCTGCAACCAGACAACTTTCAGCTTGATGCCTATAAAACCTCATTTGGCTATGGAATATTTCCCTGCTCCCGGTGATTTTAACTAAGATAAACCACTCTGCATATTTCTGAAATATCAATGCTACATTCTTCTTCCAACCTTTAAAACAACAGGACGCACTTGGTACTAGATTTTTTTTATATCCTTGCTCATCAAGCTGCTCTTGTGTAAATATGTATATAAATTGTAAAATTCTCAACTGTTCAATTGGACACTGTAAATACTGTATAGATACCAACCATTGACATTAATTTTTAGTTACAAACATTGACACCGAGCACTACACCCTTTCTCCCCTGATTGTTATAATGTAAATATTTTAAAAACTTTATTCTCAACTGTTCAATTGGACAATGCAAATACTATAGTTACCAACCATTGACATTAATTTTTGGTTACAAACATTGACGCCGAGCACTACACCCTTTCTCCCCTGATTGTTATAATGTAAATATTTTTAAAACTTTATATTTTCCTACGAGTGCGTCAGTTGTTCTCCAGAGCACCACTGCCGAACTCTACTATTTTAATTTTACACATTGGTGCTAACTTCTTATTCTATAAACCTATATGTTCAACCATCACTATTGTACAACTGTTTCTCATACTTAATTTTTGTAATGTGTATTAATAATGTGTATTAATTTGTGCATGTCAACTACTAACCAGGTACCTGATTTTTGCCTTGAGGAGATAATTTGACTGATGATGCCCTCAATGAAGGGCGAAACATGTCTCAAGTGGAATCAATAATAAATTCCTAAATTGTAAAATTTATATGTATTGAATAGGTGACAAAACAAACCTTTTAGCATCCTACACTCTGATAAGCCTTCCAAAAAGAATATGAAATCATGCTCTGCATGTCTGAGTTATGCACTCAAATGCTATTACTGGTACCTAGGAAGTGCATAGATTTTTATCATACGCCCACATGATTATGCGAAGCGCAATGCTAGTGTTTACTTGACTCACCTAATTTATTAAGCCATACATTAAAATCCACCAGCAAGATATATTATTACATATTACTTTATGGCAAGGCGTCGGCGGGGTCCCTGCAGGCCCTAACAGTATGCCCTTAACTAGGTGGGATAAGACCAATAAATAGAGACCAACAGTATTAATGATTATTCCTAAAGAAAGGAAAGAATTTTATAAAAAACTGTTCAGGGCTTTTAGAAATTAATCACTATGTTGTAAGCTCCATTTTAAGAGAACAACATGTAGAGTTTGAAACTGTTATCACCATTAATTAAATTCCTTTGTTGAATTACGAAGATATGCCTTTGCCTCTCTGACTGGACATTAACAGGATAATAAAGGATAATGACTAAATTTGATACATATGAAAGTTTCAGAATATAGCAATAATTTATATTTTTACAAGAATTTACTACAAATACATGTGCAAACATTACACTGATGCACAAACAAACAATGATATACAAATGTATTTCATATCAAGATAAACTACATAAAACTGAAACCAAGCTTTCAGACATCTCCTCCAGTCCAAGACTTAAAATATATAAATGATAATTACACTACTGGAACACTACACCATGTTACTTGGAAGGGGCAGTAAGAAGCCAAGAATAGATATCACGTTTTATCAAACGCTGGTGTTTGTGACATTGTAGTGTAGTCTTGCACTGCAGGTATGGATAGGTACTAATTTGTAAGATCATAATTCTGTAACTCACATTACTGAATTTGAAACAGAGCTATGATAATTATCACTATATCCTTAAACAAGCCAAAGAAAGCAGGAAGAGATGAATTAGCATGAAATGAAACCAAATCCATGGAGTTAATGGATGTACATCAGGATTCCAATTATTAAATGCAAGTTTAAGGCTGATCAAAATAAGCATTTACTTAGTGAATGGTCGACGTTCAATCTCACTGATATTTATTCTACAAATTTAACATTACATACATTTCCGTGCTCAGGATCATGATTAAACTGTGTCTTTCCAGTATTCCACAAACATTATGCTGAAGGAGCCTCCTCAAAGATTGTGATCACAATTATCTCCAAGGACGAAAAAAATAAATAAATTGATCATATCGCCTTACTCCAACTAATAAGAGTCTAAGAAGAAATGTGATTGATAAGGAAAAAGTTGATCTATGTGTAGACTAAAGAGTGTGAAGATACTGTGTTTGTCCATGTCTCTTTATCGCTCCCGCCTCCCACAGTGACCTGCCATTGTGTTTGTGTTCCTATCTTTCTACATTTGAATTTGTCTCTTGTTTGTACCCTTTCCATTACTTACTCCAGGTTATGGCAACAAACAATAGACAACAAGAGCATAAAGATTGCAAATGGAGAAAATTTTTCATTCATATTGCAAATAACAGAAAATATGCAAACTTATCACATAATTCTCCATCAGTACCTGCATCATCAACCCCACCCCCCCCCGAAAAACCCCATGGCATTACACCCCTTGAAGGGCCTTGGCCTACAAAGCGACCGCTGCTCAGCCTGAAGGCCTGCAGATTACGAGGTGTCGTGTGGTCAGCACGACAAATCCTCTCGGCCGTTATTCTTGGCTTTCGAGACTGGGGCCGCTATCTCACCGTCAGATAGCTCCTCAATTCCAATCACGTAGGCTGAGTGGACCTCGAACCAGCCCTCAGGTCCAGGTAAAAAAACCTGACCTGGCTGGGAACTGAACCCGGGGCTTCCGGGTAAGAGGCAGGCACGCTACCACTACACCACGGGGCCAGCACCTGCATCATTACTTGGAGGGAAATAAAATAAAATTGAAAAACATTATTTTAACATTAATGAGGTAAAACTTTTCACGCGATAGAGTTCAAAATATCAACTTCAAAAGCAGAGAATTATTAGTTACATGTCATCATATCCAGGGTTGCCAAGTATCTTGATTTAGGCAAGATTCTCCCAATTTCCCTGGTAAAAATCTGAATCTCATTTAAAGCCAGCCAGGATTAGTAAAAATGTGGATTACCTCAAAGTAGACAATATTTCACATACTGTAACTCATAACTGTCTATTAGAGGAATGTAAAGTTTCAAATTAAAAGGATCCAGTATTCAGAAGAGTGAGTTTCGAACCCCACTGTCGGCAGCCCTGAAGAAGGTTTTCTGTGGTTTCCCATTTTCGCACCAGGCAAATGCTGAGGCTGTACCCTAATTAAGGCCACGGCCGCTTCCTTCCCATTCCTAGCCCTTTCCTGTCCCATCGTTGCCATAAGACCTGTGTGTGTCAGTGCGACGTAAAGCAACTTGCAAATTAAAAGGCTGTATTGTAAAAGGAACAGAAATTATGAGTATTATGGGTATGTGAAAACTGTGGTCACAGTATGGTACTTCCTTATGTTCTGTGGTAGTGTTTATTCCACTCCACTACAGTCAATACAAAATCAGTAGTTGATATCAGTTCCCTGCAAATCATTGCAGCATTTTGCCCTTGGCTGTCACAATGTATTCTTACAATTTCTTAAAGTATTTTCAGAAATAGATTTGTCAACAGACTATGAGTAATAGTGAATGGTGCAAATTTTATTCATGGCTTAGAAAGCAGAAAGATGTCCATAATGCTTGCTGTACTGTGTGCCCCTTGTACAGTGACCACCAAACAAGAATTTACAGCAAACTCAAGCGAGGCACACAGAGCGAGTTGACAGGACGGACAGGCTGTATTCCCCCGGAACTCTGCTGGTCCTTCCCACTAGAGACAGCCACTGTTCTCTTCAACATAAAGGATTTAGGGAGCAGCCTCATTATCATAAAAACAGGAAAGAAATGAAATGCAGGCAATGAGTTTCCTTTTCCTACCTTAATGTCATAGCAGCTGCTGGAAATTATTTCCATTTTTGTTCATGCAGTGCTGGCATCTTCAAAAGAAAATTTGTGATACATGTCAGAATTTGTTATTTCACTTATTGCTCTCTTTAATTTCATTTTCCGTGGCCTCAGTTGTTTGCAGATTGTTCCAATAGAATTTTACGCCCTCTCAGGCTTGAGGGGAGCAACCTACTACACTTGTTCTAAACAGCCAATGATTTAGGAGGGATAACCTGAAGTCTGGCTCGCATACTCATAAGTATTAAGTCACTTAAATCCCTCTTTATATAATGCTTTCTTCTGTTTAAGACGGATCCAGTTGCACGCCACTTTTCAAACAAAGCATGCATGAAAATATGGTTCTGATGGTATAGAACTTTCCAGAAAATGTCTGCAATACTTACATGCACACCTATCATAAGATTTATTTGAAAAATAAATAAATTAATATACATATTAATAATAAACACTTGTTGCTTAATGGTGCACTTAACCATGTCGGATATGATAGTGTGTACTTTATAATCACAATCACCGAGCGCATCAAGTAAATCATGTGTCTAACTAGCACAAATACAGAGATCTACTAATAACTGAGCCTTAGAGGAGAGTGGATGGGACAAAGAAGCTGCTGTCTTCTGCCAGATATCTCTTTGCCTTGAGTAGAGGGAATACAGCCCGTCCTTCCCGTCAGCTTGCTATAAGCGCCTCACTTGAGTTTACTGTAAACTCCTGTTTGGTGGTCACTGTACTTCAGTATTTCTCATGGAAGAGAAATTAAAAAACACACAAATACTGCAACATACAAAGCTATTCATCAGTAGACTTCAAAAATGCAGAAGAAAGTAAGGTTTTTTTTTTTTTTTTTTTTTTTTTTTTTTACTTCTCATGGAGAAATAGGCTGAAGCATAATTTGTGATTAGTAAATCATCCTAAACCACCTTCAGCTGCCCAGATGTGGTGTACGAGCCCCCTCCATCTTGTCCTGCCCTTGCACCACTCTTCTTCCAGTAACTTGTCCACTTATGTCCCTCTTCCTTCAGTACATCAATCCACTTTCTTCTTGGTTTTCCCACAGGACTACTTCCTTCCACCTCTTTCAAATTTCCTCCTTGCAGTTCTCTTTGCTGGCATCTCCTTCATGTGTTCACATTGCTTTAGTCTCAATATCTGGATCGTGCTGAGCTGAGAATCTCCTATTCCCACTTCTTCTCATTCGTGATTTTGTCCTTCCTGGTCTTCTATACCATGGTGCAAAGGAATTTCATTTCAGCTGCCTGGTGTTTGTTTAGAATTATCCCTACTGATCACTGTGAAGGTTTCAAGGCTGTATATTAGAATCAGTGTATAATAAAACTTGCAGAGTGTCATCTTTGCTTTTAGAGGTACCTGTTCATCCCACAACAGTCATATTGCTTGATGGCAGAATTGTATTGCCTTTGATTTGGTTGTTCACCTACCTTGTTTCGCCAGGTTATCTTGTGAGAGAATGCTGCCCAGATTTGCTTCAGTGAGCGTGAGAACTAGTTTGTCTCCTTTCTTTTGCACCACTGTCACCACTGTCTTTATCTTTGTCTAGGTCTTAAACTCATTACTCCAATTTCTGTTCCGATTCACTCCAGATGGCTACGTCATCTGCAAATGTGAAGGCTTGTAAGTCACCACGCCCTTTTATTTTAAGTGGCTTCATTATGACATCCATCATGACTATGAATAAAAGAGGTGACAACAAACTGCCTTGGTGCACTCCTCTCTTCAGTCCAGTCCGAAAAAACATCACGTACTTGAACACAGTTTCTGTTAACACTGTACAACATCTTCACTTTGTCTTATGAGGCTGTCTTGCACCTGCAGTTCTTTCATGCATTGCCAAATTCTTTCTCTCTGTACACTGTCACAGGCTTGCTCAAGGTCCACAAATATTAAAAACAGAGGCTTATCCTTCTCCCAGTATTTGTCCGTCAGCATCCTAACTGCAAAGATGAGGTCTGTAGTGCCCTTTCTGGCCTAAAACTGAACTGTTCTTCCTCTAGGAATGGTTCAACAATATCTCTGATAATGTTCTCTATGATTTTTCCAATATTTTCAGATCATAAGACAGCAACGTAATACCACGATAATTGATGTGTATACGTCTGCTCCCTTTCTTGAACAAAGGCACAGTTATTCCTTTCTTCCAATCCTTTGGGATGGTGTATTCCTGCCATAGCATGTTGAGCAGTCTGTACAACCAGAGTGTTTCCAGAATTCATGTTGCTCGCAGCATGTCCACGCCTACTACCTTTCTTTTCCTCACGCACTTGAGCGCCTTCTTAATCCCTAAGAAGGAATTCTAAAAGAATTCAATTATTAGGTACACCTATTCAATACATTTCTGCCATTTATTAGATGGTCTGTTTAAAAGTTACATAGTTGTTTATACCTTGGACATGTTTCAACCTGGCTTAGATGTCATCACCAGCAAAATAACAAGGAAGAAAGATATACGACAAAAACAGTGATATATAAAAATCCAAGATAAAACACAGTCAACAAATATAATGGGAGTTTACATTAAAATGTACATAGCTTCAATATTACAAATATATTCAGTAAGTACAATGGAAAACTGTCATAATGTACATGGATTCAAACTTGGAACAAAATAAGTTGATAGTGAGGGTCCAACCGTATTTAGTACAATATTAGTTGACTGGAGGAAATACTTGAATGTCTAGTGAAGGCAGATAATGTTCTAATCTGTCAGGTCTGATCTACACGAGCATAGGGCTGGAGGAAAGAGGACATACTGGCCATACTTGTGTTCTCTGTGATGCAATACAACAGATCTTTTAAAAACTTCTCAGTTTTCCAAAAACATGGAATCTAGAAAGTCCTGAGTTCTACTTAGAGTAGGAAGATTCTCAATTTAAATAAAATAATTAAGTGGCGTTCTAATTGTGACTGTCATATTTACAGAGAAACTCTATATGTGGTTCGACCTTTGTATAACATTTCATTTATGAAAATACTTTTTATTTATTTGAGAATTTTACAGTTCTAACTCAATACTTTGAAAGTTCTCACTTGAGTGAAATGAATTATATTGTGTTAAGTGTCGTTGTAATCGTGACTTCAAGATTTTGAAATTCTGATTATTTGTTTTATTCTCCAGATACTTTTAGGGGCACCATAAGTCCCATATTAAGAGTGTTTATATGTGCAATGATTTAATGATGATATGTATATTTACAATTGCCTGTTCTCATATTTGGCTGAAGATGATGCACACCAGTGTCGAAACTAGTTCCAAGTAAATGTCATAACTTATTTGGTTTAATATTTGTATCGAAAAGGTGGATTTACAATTTTACTTACCTAAACACACTGCCACCTCGCTCGATTCTTCCCATACAAAACGGAAAGGCTATGTACACACTGATAAATTACTGTCATCCTCAATCCAAAGGTAGCATGAATTAATCAAACAGATATTAGATGGTTGATATTCACTCATTTCTAATGTGAGGTACTGCAACATCTTTATTCTAACATGCAAGGTAAGCAAATAAGCAAGTAACCTTGTAGTTTTAGGCACTGTTGATTTTGTGATCACACTGGAGACTTCAAGGTTTACACAGAATTGGAATAGCAAAGAATGAGACTTTTCATTTCAAAATTTACATATGTATTGACTGTAATCTGAATCATAACTGCCTTGGTGAGATCCTGGTACTGTAACATTGTCCCTAATATGCAATATTGGACAGGAAAACATTCCAACTGGCATAATATATAATGAAAGAACACTCTACAAGATATGTATAAATAGGCTGGGTTGCTAGATACATTGTTTTACCCAGAACAATACACTGATCAGCCAGAACATTATGACCTCCTACCCACTATCGATATAAACCCGTCCAGGCGATAGCAGTGTCACCTGACGAGGAATGACTGCTAGTCAGACACGCACGGTGCATATAGTATCAGTGAACGTGCTGTCCACGTGTAGAATGGGGAAGGTGTGCGATCTGAGTTTGACTTAGGGCAGATTGTGATGGCCCGGAAGCTCAGTACGAGTATTTCGGAAACTGTACGTCTTGTCGGGTGTTCAAGGAGTAATGTGGTTAGTGTCTTTAAAAAGTGGCGAAACCACTTCCAAACGTCAAGGGGTTGGGCGGCCAACCCTCAAAACAGATGTCAGATGTCGTAGGCTGGGCAAACTGGTAAAACAGGACAGGTGGCGAACTGTGGCAGAACTGAGTGTGTCTGATCACACAGTGCACCAAACACTCCTAAGGATGAACCTCCACAGCTGACAACCCATGAATGTGCCAATGTTAACACCACGACATCAGCAACTATGACTAAAATTGGCACGTGACATCGTCACTGAACGTTGGCGCAGTGGCAGAGTGTTGCATGGTCTGATGAATTCCAATACCTACTTCATCATGTCGATGGGAGAGTGTGAATCCTTCATCTTCCAGGGGAACAGCTACTCGACACCTGTACTGCGGGGCGGAGACAAGCTGGCGGCGGCTCACTTATGCTCTGGGGAACATTCATGTGGACATCCATGGGTCCAGTGGAGCTTGTGCAAGGCACCATGATGGCTGGGAAGTATCGTACACTGATTGCAGACCATGTGCACCCCTTCATGACGATCACATTTCCCAACGGCAGAGGCATTTTTCAACAAGATAATGCGCCATGTCACAAGGCCATGAGTGTGATGGAGTGGTTCGAGGAATACAGTTGTGAGTTGCAATTGATGTGCTGGCCCCCCAATTCACCAGATCTTAACCCGATAGAACACACCTGGGATGTGATTGAACGTGTCGTCAGAGCTCATCGCCCCCCTCCCTGGAATTTACAGGAATTAGGTGACTTATGTGTGCAGATGTGGTGCCAACTCCCTCCAGCGACCTACCAAGGCAACACTGCTTCCATGCCAAGATGTGTCGCCGCTGTTATCCGTGCCAAAGGTGGACATGCCGACTATCAGGTAGGTGGTGATAATGTTCTGGCTGATCAGTGTATATTTCTCATTTAATTCCACGTACTGGGTCTCTTTCAAACTGTAGGATGAATGTTCTGTTTTTCAGAAAACAAAATCTCTATTTTAAAATTTTGCTCTTTAAACCATAGTACTACTGTTAAAAAGTTTGTAGTTTTGATCAAAGAGTGCAAAATATTCTCTGCTCTTTGTTTCTGACCAAAGATCACTTATCACTGCCAGTTTCAATCACAGAAACTGTGATTTTTATATCACATCAGCTGAGAGTAGCATCTCTTGTAGTGTACTAGTGTGAATTTTGTTCCTGAACTGCTTTGCGAGTAGACACAACTAAGAAGCTGTCAGTGGAAGCTGCATAGCGTATGTGGTGGCTGTGTTAAACGTACGGGATATCTTGCATCCCAATGGGTAAGTTTCTGAATAAACTGAGAAAATGCTGAAGAAGTTGAAGGAAAAGACCAAAGAAAACAGGAGGGTGGAAGTTGGTTCTGTCTGGAAAAATTATTTACGAGAATGAATTATGTACTTCAACTATGACAAGAAGTGTAAGAAATTTCACAGAACAATTTTGTTGAACAAGAAACTGTTAACCATGGCATGTTCACATAAGAAGTACTTGTGAAGTGTACGTTTATACTATTAACTAATTATTAGTTTGTAATAAATATTTTACACTGGTATATTATTAATATATCCCTGATCTCTTCTTTCATTCAGCCCCTGGCTGTGATGTATAGCTTTCATTCTGTGAGGAATAGAAATTGAAGTGCTCCTTATCTGCCATTTGGAACTTTGGCTACTATACATATAGGGTTCAACGGTAGACATGATATAGGCTTTTGGACTTATGCCATGTCAAGAAAACAAGGTGGAACTCTTCACATTTTGCAGAATTTGGTTCCAAGTCTTCAGAAGAAAATCTCGACTGTTCACGAGGAAATTTACCTATATCATGTCTACAAGTACGGGCTGTGAAAGCATCAATGTTAATAGAGTTCAACTGTATTCCTTTGTGTAGGTCAATAACAATGTTTATCTCGGTGTGAGGGTATCTTGTTTTAACACTCACAATTGCAACTTTTGTGATGGCTGATAAATTAATGGCATCTGTTCCCTGTTAGATGTTCTTCTTTTGTTATCTTTCTCCATTATAACAATGATAATGGCTGCATCTTTCTGTTTACCACAGTAAACTTATCAGCTACTGTCAAAAGCAAACTTATAACCCATGCAATTCGCTTTGACATAGGGACTGTAGTATTTGTTTACATTTTGCTTTACGTTCCACCGATATAGTGGTAATAGGATAGGAAAGGGCTAGGAGTAGGAAGGAAGCAACCGTGGCCTTAAGGTACAGCCCCTGGTGTAAAAATGTGAAACCATGGAAAAACATCTTCAGGGTTGCCAACAGTGGGGTTTGAACCAGCTAGCTCCTGAATGCAAGCTGACAGCTATGCGGCCCAAACTGCGTAGTCACTCGCTCAGTGGGACTGTAGCAGCATACCATTCAGAAACTGGGAGACCTACGATATGAGTTTGGTGAAAGATGAATATTTTCAGTTCAACCTATTTAAATACAGTTCATTATCAAATCATTTTCTTTTAAGATCTAGCCAGTCCCGTGGTCCAGGGTAGCAAAGCCTGCCTGTTAACGAAAGGCTGCAGGTTCGATTTTCGGCCGCGTCGAAGATTTCTTCTTCATTCTGATAGCTGGTTTAAGGTTCACTACGTCTATGTGAGAACAACTGAGGCAGTATTTGATGGTGAAATAGTGACCCCGGTCTAGAAAGCCAAGGATAAGGGACACGAGGATTTGTCACGTTGACCACGCATCATCTCGTAATCTGCAGACCTTTAGGCTGAGTGGTAGTTGTTTGATAGGCCAAGGTTCATTACAGATGCATTATTAGTTTTACTAATTTCACTTTACATTCTTGTACCAGCCACACAGCCTAGTTTTTGTTAAAATGAGTTACTTTACCATTGTGAATTTTGAGATCCTTTCATTTATTCTACATTTTTCTCAAATATACATTCAAGCTTTACTGAGAAAAACATATTTTTAAAATGGTACGGGAGGGCACGGGATTCGTAGTGGGTGTCAGTAGGAAAAGTTTGGGAAACAATAATATACAATATGGAAAAAAAAAAAAAGTAACTGAAACAAAGAGCTCATCACTTGGGTGCTTACAACTGCTTACTCTGTACAGCATACCCCTGGAGCAAGACCGTCTACAATAGTATCAGACAAAATCAACTTGGCCGATGCATCGATTGAGTTGAATGAAAACAAGCTTGTAATTCATAAACGTAACCTTCTGATTATCATACTGAATTGCTAAGTTGTTAGTAATAATATACACATTTCAATATGTCATGTTAAGTTAAAATAACAAAATAAGAAGATCCATCTGAAAATATAGAGTATTTTAAACCAAATGTCGACACTAGACACATGCAATGCTGAGGTCTATTTGTAATCATCATCATCATCATCATCATCATCATCATCATCATCATCATCATCATCATCATCATAGGTTGTTCTGCCATCCGGCAGGTCCAATCATGGCTGTGACCTCCATATCTCTCAATCTTGTGCCCTTTTCTTCATTTCTGCATAATCTTCCTTTCTTTTTCTAATGCTGTCTAATAACTGATATCGTCTCCTTTCCCTTCCTCATTTTTCTTTATCATCCCTTCAACTGCTACTCGCAGTAAAGTGTTGTGTCTTAGATTATGCCCTATCCATTTTTTTTTTTTTTTCCTATTTTGGGTTATGGTCAGCATGCTCCTCACTTCTCCCACTCTCTTCAGAACTTCCTCATTTGATATTTTATCTTCCCACTCTACTCCATCAATTCTTTGCCAAATTCACATCTCAAATGCCTCTATTCTTCCTTCCTTAATGTCCATGTTTCAGCGCTATATAGATCTATAATCCATACGTAACACTTTGCAAGTCTCTGGATCTTTCTCTAGTGGGCCACAAAACAGTTTTTTCTTCTTATTGAAGCTTTCCTTGGCTAAGGCGATTCGAGCTTTTATGTTTGTTATAGAGTGAAGGTCTTCAGTCACAATACTTCCAAGATACTTATTCACCTGTTCAATAATTTTTCCCCCCCTATCTTGATTGTCGCTATTTCATCTATTTGTAAGAAACATAATTATTTGTGCAATAATGACACTGATACATCCGCGATATTGAACATTAACTGTATCACTGGAATTCTCTCAAGTTCACGCATCACATGTGAAACGTCAATTATATGGTTATATGGTGTATCAGGTTGAAACTATTTTAGCAGGGAAGATCAATAATATTCTTATTTTGTGGACATGACGTTGAAGAAATTAAAAAAAAAACCAACGATATTTACTCTATTTTCTGCCATATGCAATATATTTCATCCTCTGTACTTCATATCACACGACATTCCTGGTTCTTAAAGCAGTTTACTATTTTCTTTCAAGAGTACTTGGGGTAATAAAATCAATGCTATCTAGACATATATTTAGATAAGCAATATGTGGAAAATTCAAAACATAAGAACTTTCCATGAACTAGTATAGTCCAGGAAATGGGTAAGATAGGAATGCATAACAGTCCTGGAGAATATCTGAGGCATTTCAAAGAGCGACACTTTCCAACCAATCACCAATGATCTGCATTTATGGCTGTTGTGCAGGGGGTACATAATATATCAGCGGTTAACCTAGTCTTTTCTTAAATGATTTCAAAGAAGTTAGAAATTTATGGAATTGGTGCAGATATAATAGAAGGCACCCTTGGTAAATTATTTCAGTCCATAATTAGTCTTTTTTTAAATGATTTCAAAGAAGTTGGAAATGTATGGAATTGGTGCAGATTTAGTAGAAGGCACCCTTGGTAAATTATTCCAGTCCGTAATTCTCCCTCTTATAAATCAATACTCATTTTATAAATACATTTACTTGAATGAACTTTCTATTACCATATGTTTTTAAATATACAGTAATAGCCTACCTCATTCACAAAATTTATTAGAAACATAACCCTGTCACGAATGTCAATTCTCTCATAACAGTGATTCTGATAATGATTCACCTAACTGTTATACTCCGTCTGTTACACTTCAGATAATCTTTGTCTCTCACTATTGAAGATCTCTGGTGGCAATGAATTTTCGCATATAACTCATTAACACCCAAGTCGTTGGTCAATAAATACTTACTGTAAGGGAGAGTATATCAGTTGATATCTTGTCCTCTAATTTAACAAAGAGAATATAACCTTCATTCACAAATAAAATAAATAGTTTTATCACTTCTTATAACCTCAAAAGAAATGAAGAGGCACCAACTGAGAGCTTTGGTGTTATCCAGAAAAAATAACTATCAAGCACACTTGAAAATATACTCTCAAATGAAAAATTTACTCTGGAATGTTTTCATGCACACTAATTAATTGTAACTATGAAATAATCGCGATGAGTACACTTGACTTGAATGTGAGTGCATCTGCTTTAATATGATTTACATCCAGGCACACAACATGAACGACACGGTCCTAATATAACATATCAGTTTTAAAACCAAAGTTCAATAAAAACATCACTACACTAAGGTTTTCTAATCAAATCAAATCTACAGAAGAAACTGAACTGATACTTAGCACATGCTCATGTTTACATTCAAACAAACCAAACACAGCGCCATTTTAGCTAATCTATTAAAGAAAATATTTAAAATAGTTTAAAAATTTTACTTCACTGATGAAGGGAATGCATATTGTTCCTGAAACATGTATGATAGAATAAATAATTTTGAATCATCAAAAGTGTATTGACAAGGTGGACCCCAACATAAACTATTTTAAATATTCTTTAATCGATTTAGACAAGTCAATACAGGATCCAATAAAATACCTATTATGGTTAAGTTCATCATTTTAGCTAATATTGATAGATGCATTAAGGTCTGATATATTGAAGATGGTCTTGCCTGGAGTCTTTGAACATATACGACAGGCAATTGCAAGTCATTGCGGAGCAGAAGGCTGTACTTTTGAATGGTTTTTGCAAAAGATTACATTGAAATTGAAATACAATTGACAATTTCATTCTCAAATACATCAAAAGGTACCTCAAATATCAATTTCATTGAAGTGCAACCAACAGTTTCATTCATCACATAAGAAAGTACCTCAATTATCAATTTATGACTTATGGTTATTTAATGAAACGTATGTTTTGATCTCTACTATTATTCGTAGATGTCTGAGTATCAGATTTTATTACATTTAGCATAGTGAGGCTCAATAATGAGTATCAGACTCCTTCAGTACCGTATCTCAAAAAAATGTCAAAATACGACTAGTTCTTAGCTCTATGAGCCGGACACACAAGGTCACTCATGTTTACTAAGTCTCAAGTTATTTACATGACTTACAGAATTTGAGATTTCAATTAGTTATGATTATTCTGATGCTTCCAAACAGTACAATAGAAAGTATCAAGTAGGGAAGTAACTTCTCAATAACAGTTTTGTTAACAGAACAGGAAGCATTAATGAATCTACCATAGTATACACACAAAAAAGGCATAGTATTTTAAAAATGTACATATTTATATAAGTAAAACTTCCAGTATAATCTGCTTGAATCTCTCTTTGTTACTAAGGTCAGTCACGAAAGAAAATGTAAGTATTCATTCTGCATTGCTTCCTTAAAGCCATGAACCAGATCAAAAATTACTTGTCTATCAATTCAACATGAAGGATGTTTAATGCTTAGAAGTTTTATGGAATATAAAAAGTCATTAGTGCAGAATAATAAATCCATTTCCACACCTTTCACAATTATTATTATTATTATTATTATTATTATTATTATTATTTAAAGATGGGTGCCATAAAAATGATCTGTAGTTAATACTGTAGGTCTCCCACAGCTCCAGGTATTATTTTATATACCTGACTTTCTTCCTTTATATGTGTATTTCTCATCTGTTAGAGACTGACTCATTTTCTTCCAACAGTACACAAGCAACAAATCAAAGTATAATCACATCCATCAATTAGATATCAAATGTCTTCATTAGCTGTATATCATGTACACACATTATTATTACACACATCAGAATTTCATTACGCGTGAAGAGATGAAACTAAAACACTTAAAATAAAGCTGCCAAATAAAGGATAATCAATTAGCAATCAAGAGTTTTATTTACCATAACATTATTCCTTTAGACATCAAGTGACAAGGTTTTATATTCTTATCCAAATTAATATTTGTGAAATGAAGTCATACAATCTGGGGAGAAGGAACGTAATAAAACACAATGACTCCACAAAGAATATGGGTTTACACAACCAATGCAAATTAAGCAAACAATTTCAATGTTCTAGTCAAGGGTGTGGCGGACTGACACTGTCCTCTGTGATGCCAAGGATCAACCCTCTTGTGCACATGAACCTCACATGTGGTCCCTAATATAAGCCTTATTCAATGCGCCCTTTGGTAAGAATGCAATGGATGTTGCATGACTTTCCTGATGAGCAGTCTTTGTTTGGGCTGAGTCTACAAAAAAAAAAAACATATCTTCTGAAACACCAGAGAAAAGGCACCTGATGACTCGCAGGGGAGACATCTGGTATATTTCCATTATATGTAAATGCCTCATTGGCATCAGGAAGGGCATCCAGCCGTAAAAACATGCCACATCAATTCACTTCACCTCATCCCCGACCTCATATCGAGAAACGGGACTAAGGGGTACACATACATAATGTAGAGGACTCGCATGAGGGTCTTGCAATTTTTTAAGAAAATGGACCTGTAATTTTTTTCTAAAGAAAATGTGATAGAATTTTATAAGCTTTCAATAAATAACATGATAACTTTTTTAAACTTCAAAATTAAAATGCATGCACGGCAGTGTTAATTTCCACCAATCTACCACATCACTGAAATTCTAGTCACAACTGCACAGGCTCTATAAACCCAGGAATTGATAGTTCAACAATGACTCCTTATAAAAGGAAAGAGAAAATATATACATGAGAAAAAAAAGTACCAGTACTATACAATGAGCTCATAATATACAGACAGCAAACAGTCACTACAAGATAAAACAGGAAATTGTAAGCAAGCTACAGAACAGAAATTTCTTTCATTTTATACATATTTTCTTTAACATAAAACACTGATACAGTAAATAAAATTAAAAGACAAAGTTAAAAGCTGACTGTAAAGAATATCACAAGAAAATACCGATGTACCAACATTCATAATTCATTGCATTTTGGCCATAATTAAATCTAACCAAAACATGAAATTCCATACAAAAGCCACTCAAGTTATTTATTGCTATTATTTACATAAAATGAATCAGCACACTTCTTTTTCATATCTATTTCTCACAAAAAAAGAAATTATTAAAATAATCTTTACAAAAATCCAACAGAAGAGGATTCTGCTATGTAATATTGGAACGGGTAACTATAGAGCTAAACAAACTGAACCACTTTCAACACAGACACACAATGATCACTCAATCACTCACACAGAAACAGTCACAATTTATACTGACCGTCTGCCATGCACACTTTCAGGTAATGTTCAACACTACTGGTTCTCCACAACAATCAGTCATACTCATGGCTACTTTCTCTCTTGGCTAGCATTTTTTCCTTCTCTTCATCATTGCCATCTTCTGTGATTCCTTTAGTGGTGCGTGCTATCTTACTCAAACCTTCAGTTAGACCTGACTGACTCACCCTACAAAGAGAAAAAGCATATACAGTACCATCAATGTTTAAGCTAAATATGTGCAAATTCAGTTGTTACCAGAAATGTTCACAGAAAAAGCAATGAATCAAACTTGTATTAAAATAATTTAGTGCTTCAATTTTACTGCCTATTATGTAGTATAGATAACAATTTTATGGAGTTAAACTCTCTCTCTATACTTTCTGCTGTTTCTTCTGTTGCATATCCCACACCCTGATGATATGTGTCGCGCATGTGGGCCTAGTCCAGTTATGTGGCTGGATGTCCGTCCTGATGCCAATCCTATGTACCTGGATGTATTACAGGTATATGTTTCTGTGGTGGTTGGTACTGTAGTTATGTTGTGTTGTGTGAATGAAGAGATGTGCATTAATACAAATACAAACCTCCAGTTCCTAAGCCAGAGGAATTAACCAGACATATTTAAAATTCCTAGCCCAGATAAGAATTGAACCTGGGACCCTCTGACCAAGGAGCCAGACCAGACCAACTTTCACTACTTTATTAATGGTAAATGAAATTATCTTACTGCGATGCTTTCAACCGCTTATTGTGTGGCTGTCTTCAGCAACTGACAGTAAATAGATGGATAATCTGCCAATACTATGTATTAAAAATTTATTTACATTTCACGCTTCAGAATATAGAGTACAAGTTTGAGAAATAAGTTAATTCTCTTCTTCAGCTATATAGGTTAAAATTCATATATTAAAATCTGATGAGACGGGGGGAGGGGCTCCACTAGGAAAACTAAAACTGTGACATGTACAATATGACATATTAAAAATTGATAAATAATGGCATGGAAGTAAAGTCCATCTTGTCATATCCATATAAACAAGACATTAGGGGTATGTCTGTGTAGATAAAATGTTGAGCACTGTTGCAATATGACACCAATGTGACATTAATCAAATACTCCCTTACTGAAATCAAATTGGATCATATTAAAAATAATATAAAATGGTGTATAACCACGTTGTCAAGCCCTTCCCTTCGGGTAATAGATGATTATGCTGCCACGTTGACATGAACCTTACATAGTCTGTAAGAAGGAGAGAGAAAATAGAGAATTTAAGTGCGTGAGTATAATGTAAAAAAAAATGAGAGAACAGGGCATAAAGATGATTAAAACTTAGCAATATTATAAAACAAGTAGACGTGCAAGGCTGACATGCGACTGTCAGAGGGAAATAGAGGCAACTGAAGTTGTTTGACGACAGATTGCCGAGTTGGGTGGGAGGTGCGGCGGAGGGAAGGAAGGGTGGAGGGCACCGCCTACATGCTGTTACCATCATGTTCCCTCCTTTACATGCTTTCCCTCATTCTCTTTCCCCCCCCTCGTTCTAGAATATTGGATCAACAATTTAAATAACTGATTATCCTCTGCCTTGTGTTCATTAAGGCTATTTTCACTGTCAAATTAGTCCGCTCCATGGCTAAATGGTTAGCGTGCTGGCATTTGGTCACAGGAGTCCCGGGTTCGATTCCCGGCAGGGTCGGGAATTTTAACTACAATTGGTTAATTTTGCTGGCACGTGGGCTGGGTGAATGTGTAGTCTTCATGATCATTTTGTCCTCATCACGACGCACAGGTCGCCTACGGGTGTCAAATCAAAAGATCTGCACCTGGCGAGCCGAACATGTCCTCGGACACTCCCGGCACTAACAGCCATACGCCATTTCATTTACTGTCAAATTTTTGTAATTTGTAAATTTCTAATTTCTCAAGGGCATTAATTAGTTTACCTTCCTTTAACGGGTGTAATATAACCATATCCTGTTCAATATTAGTGAAATGATGATTGTTTTCATACATATGTTCACACATGGCGGAGTATCTGGTATGTCTTCTTGCACTGACATGTTTTTTATAGCGTACCATCACACTTCTTTCAGACTGTCGTATATACTTTTCTTTCGCAGTCTTGACATGACAGTTTATATACCCCCAACTTACTAGAAACACTACGGTATTGGTGTTCACACTATTCGAATTGAATAAAATTCTATTATTATTATTATTATTATTATTATTATTATTATTATTATTATTATTATTATTATTATTATTATTATTATTATCTGTCCTAAAGGATATGTTGATATTGTGTTTCCTAAACAGTTTAGCCAAGCTGTATGATTATTTATTAATATAACTGAATGTAGCAAAGTTTTTTCTTTCCTGTCTACAAGTAAAGTCTTAGATTTATTCATGACCTCACTCTTTATCCTACTAACATAACTCTTAGGGTAACCATTCCTTCTGGCAATATCGTGGATGATGTTCATCTCTCTATTAAATTCATTTTTATCTAGTGGTATCTTTACTGCTCTATTGATTACTGTAAAATGCTGCTTTCTTGTGTTGTCCCGGGTGATTCAATCTTCAATCACTGATCTGCATTTAGGGCAGTCGCCCAGGTGGCAGATTCCCTATCTGTTGTGTTCCTAGCCTTTTCTTAAATGATCTCAAAGAAATTGGAAAATTATTGAACATTTCCCTTGGTAAGTTATTCCAATCCCTAACTCCCCTTCCCATAAATGAATATTTGCCCCAATTTGTCCTCTTGGATTCCAACTTTATCTTCATATTGTGACCTTTCCTACTTTTTTTTTTTTTTTTTGCTTTACGTCGCACCAACACAGATTGATCATATGGCGACTATGGGACAGGAAAGGGCTAGGAGTGGGAAGGAGTGGCCGTGGCCTTAATTGAGGTACAGCCCCAGCATTTGCCTGGTATGAAAATGGGAAACCACGGAAAACCATCTTCAGGGCTGCTGATAGTGGGGTTCGAACCTACTATCTCCTGAATACTGGATACTGGCCGCACTTAAGCGACTGCAGCTATCGAGCTCGGTTTTCCTACTTTTAAAGACGCCACTCAAACTTATTCGTCTACTGATGTCCTCCCACGCCATCTCTCCACTGACAGCTCGGAACATATCACTTAATCGAGCAGCTCGTCTCCTTTCTCCCAAGTCTTCCCACCCCAAACTTTGCAACATTTTTGTAATGCTACACTTTTGTCGGAAATCATCCAGAACAAATCGAGCTGCTTTTCTTTCGATTTTTTCCAGTTCTTGAATCAAGTAATCCTGGTGAGGGTCCCATACAAAGGAACCATACTCTAGTTGGGGTCTTACCAGAGACTTATATGCCTTCTCCTTTACATCCTTACTACAACCCCTAAATACCCTCATAACCATGTGCAGAGATCTGTACCCTTTATTAACAATCATATTTATGTGATTACGCCAATGAGGGTCTATTCTTATATTAACACTAAGGTACTTACAATAATCCCCAAAAGGAACTTTCACCCCATCAACACAGTAATTAAAACTGAGAGGGCTTTTCCTATTTGTGAAATTCTCAACCTGACTTTTAACCCCGTTTATCATCATACCATTGCCCACCGTCCATCTCACAACACTATCGAGGTCACCCTGCAGCCGCTCACAATCTTGTAAATTATTTATTACTCTGTACAAAATAAGATCATCTGCAAACAGCCTTATCTCTGATTCCACTTCTTTACACATATCATTGATATATATAAGAAAACAAAGGTCCAATAATACTGCCTTGAGGAATTCCCCTCTTAATTATTACAGGGTCAGATAAAGCTTCGCCTACTCTTAATTCTCCGAGTTCTATTTTCTAGAAATATAGCCACCCATTCAGTCACTTTTTTTTTCTAGTCTAATAGCACTCATTTTTGCCAGTAGTCTTCCATGATCTACCCTATCAAATGCCTTAGATAGGTCATTCGCAATACAGTCCAGTTGGCCTCCTGAATCCAGGATATCTGCTATATCTTGCTGAAATTCTACAAGCTGAGCTTCAGTGGAATAACCTTTCCTAAACCCAAACTGCCTTCTTTCAAACCAATTATTAATTTTGCAAACATGTCTAATATAATCAGAAAGAATGCTTTCCCACAGCTTACATACAATGCATGTCAAACTGACTGGCCTGTAATTTTCAGCTTTATGTCTATCACCCTTTCCTTTATACACAGGGGCTACTATAGCAACTCTCCATTCATTTGGTATAGCTCCTTTAACCAAACAATAATCAAAAAAGTATTTCAGATATGGTACTATATCCCAACCAATTGCCTTTAGTATATCCCCAGAAATCTTATCAACTCCAGCTGCTTTATCTAGTTTTCACCTTTTGTATCTTACTGTAAATGTCGTTGTTATCATAGGTAAATTTTAATACTTCTTTAGTATTACTCACATCCCCTATCTGGACATTATCCTTGTAACCAACAATCTTTATATACTGCTGACTGAATACTTCTGCTTTTTGAAGATCCTTGCGTCTTTCCTGATTATAACATCTGTACGTGTAGGCTTTCTGTATACTTGGTAAACCAGGTTTTTATTATTTCTAGTTACTGTTATGTCTAGATATTTCAGACTTTAATTGTCCTCTGATTTGATTCGATTGTAAACATTATATGTTTAAGTTATTAATTGGTCTAACAGCTCATTTGGTTTGAGTTACGTTCGTTATCATTAACAGACAGGATCATCTACAAACCTCAGCCATAAATCCAATCGTTTTATTTTGTCTACTATTTTAGTAGATTCCACATGGTCCACATATATGTCCGCAAGGATACCAGATGCTGGTGTCGGACTCCGGATCCCAAGATAGCGAGTTCAAACCCGGCAGAGGTAGTCTGAATTTTGAAGGGCGGATAAAAGTCCATTTGACACTCCATGTCGTACAATGACGGCATGTAAAAGATCTCTGGTGACACATTTGGTGTTTACCCGACAAAATTCATTAAAAATCTCAGCCACAGACGCCCAAGAAAGATCTGGTTTACTTTGCTTGCCATCTAGTAGGCCTAGACTAGTATAACAGAACATCGAAATTGACGAGCAGGCAGCCAGATGGCGTCAAATTGAAATGTCTGCACATGGTAGGTGAGGCCATACGATTATTATTATTTTCATTATTATTATTATTATTAAAAGTAAAAAAAAAAAATGTTTTCTAGTGTGGACCTTAATAAGTTGATAAATTCATCTCTTTCTACTTTACTCAATGGGCTGTGTATGGTTAAGTCCACTTTCGCCCGTAGTGGCTAATTTCTTTATGGAGCATTTTGAGGAGGAAACTATTGCTTCGGCGCCCGTCAAACCTATGATATGGTGGAGGTATGTTGATGATGCATTTGTGGTCTGGACAGAAGGTCCTGAGAAACTTTATCTAAACCACCTAAATCAGCAACATCCTTCAATAAAATTCACCATGGACATGGGAGTCGGATGGATGCCTTCCTTTCTTGGATGTTCCAGTAAGAAAGAAACCGGACAGCTCCTTAGGACATACCGTCTATCGTAAGCCTACCCACACAAATCGCCACCTTCATGCAGATTCTCGCCACCATCCAGCACAAAAACAAAGCATTCTCATGACACTCGCCAAGAGGGCGAGACGAATTTGTGAGCCATCACATATCCAGTTGGAGATGGACATGCTCAAAGTCGCATTCAAGGGTAATGGTTACAGCGATTTACAGATTCATAGAGCCCTGCATCCCAGGGAAACGACCAAGCAAAGCTCACAGAAGGAAGAAGGAAGAAGTGAAGGGAACTACCTACTTGCCAGACATTCACAACACCGCAGATCGAATTGCCAAGGTCCTCCGCAAACACAATATAAAAACAGTGTGTGGCACCGCCACTAAAACTGCTCACAGTCCGAGTAAAACCAAGGACAAATTGTCCCCACTTTTACGTCCTTGGGTACTTGCAGTAAGGTATACAAACATGCCGGTCCATTGGTACCCGTATCAAAGAACATGAACGTAACATTCGTCTCAACCAACCAGACAAATCGACAATAGCTGAGCACGCTCTATCATCGGGTCATGATGTCATGTTCCAAGATGCTCGAGCTCTTACACACACTAGACACTACAGGTCACTACATGTCCAGGATTATACGGGAAGCTGTGGAAATACGTAGAAATCCTAACAATTTCAACAGGAACACCGGCTATCAATTACGTAATACCTGGTTGCCAGACATTAAGAATTTACGTAGGTAGTTCCCTTCCCTGTCCTTTCACTATTGTTATTTTGTCTCGGTGTTTTCCAAATTCATACGCTCCTCGTCGCCAGATGTTTCATTCCAGGCTTGTGTGTATGTCATACACCTGTCAATGTCATATGTTACGTACACACGTTATGTGAACCACTTTGATTCTGATAGTTCGGTCAGCTTCCGCTTCGAATGTTAGCGTTGTGCCACGTCCTGGGAGCCATCTGGTGGCGAATGAACGTCCATTTCCACTTCTATTATAACATCTAAAATTTAAAGTCATTGTTTAAGACGCCTTTCTCGTGGACAGTCGAGACTTCTTCTGAGGACGCAGAGCACAGTTCTCTGCGAAACTTAAAGAATTTCACCTTATTTTTCTTGACACGGCATAAGCCCAAAAGCCTATACAGTATCATGTCTGTAATCTTCTTATTCCTCAAAATAGGGACCATCGATGTTAGGCCCTTTAAAACAACAAGCATCATCATCATCATCATCATCATCAGGTATTCCTCAAAACTATGGTATTACCCCTATCAGCCGTCATGATAATTATGTTGTTGTCTTTGATCTTCTTGTTAATCGTTCGGAGATTATTATTCGTTCTGTTATCTGTGGTGGTCTTGTATTCTATTATTTTACAAATTTTGGTCTTAACTGTGTGTGGCCAGTTATGTTTAGGAGCTTTACTTTAAGATCTCAACTTCATCATTGTTGAAATTAACATGTGTCAGGTTTTTAAATGGCAGATAAAATGTGTGTGTTATATTGTTACACATTTCCTCTCATGTAATGCATTTGTCCTCAATAAGCTTCTGGTATTTCCTAATTCAAAACCTTTAGTTTTCCTCTTTTTTTTCCAGTACCAGTATTGTAAATAACAAGAGGTCAATGTTAGGTTGCGCCTCTTCCCATTCCAAAACTGAAATTCGACTAGTGATAACAAGGTGCAATTCATAAAGTATGTTATTTAGCTTCATTTTTTTGAGGTGTAAAAAAAAATTTTATCTTTAATCCACAAGTGGTTCACTTTCCGCTGTGTTCTCATTTTGTGATGCTGCAATCTACCTCTCTTTTGTACTGAATTCAAATGTTTAGGTATGACGTTACCTTTAATACATTTCTTCAGAAAATTCAGGTCTTTTGAAACACTAAGAATTTAAATCAAATGTTCATACCTGTAAAAAAATATATGTCCAGTGTTAATTAGATGTTGATTTTTGACAGACCTTTCATGATTGTATCACCAAGCAGATTTCCAGCACTTCTATCAGGGCAAGTTTGTATTGGCTTGTGCGGTGAGTATTTCAACACACTTTACAGCTGAGCTCAAGGTCATGAACAAACCAAAATTTATTCAGTTTTGATGATTTTTTCCCTTCCAATCTTGATGGTTGTGATTAGTAACAGGCAGAGCTGAATATAACTCATTCGAAACTTTTGAGAACAGATACCTGCATTCAAAATCATATTTTCGAGTACAATATAACCTTTAAAAGTTGAGTAGATTAATGGTAATTTATGTGCTACAAGACTTACAAGAACTTACTACACATACCGGAGACCAAATAAGGGAAGATTTAAAAAAGAAGGGATTTTGCCCATCTTGTTGAATTTACCAACCTTACTTTGAAACAACTCAATTCCAGATCTTATTTGTATGAATCCCACTTTCTTGAAAATTCCTTTTGTCCATCAAATTTCAATCTTCTCTTGTGCAATGTGTCTAATATTCTCTGCATGACTGTTTAGAACTTTATTTTTCCTCTTTCATCAGGTACCGTCTTTTCCCTTAACTGGTTCTAGGATCTTCCTTAGAATTTTTCTTTCTTTCTTTCTTCTCTAGCTCCTCAATTCCCATTTTCATATTCTGTACCAGGCATTCTGAGCTCTCTGTCTTGAGAACTGATATAGTTTAAAAAACTAGTTGTGATTGATTGTTGCTTGCTTGGCATTATGTAGCATATTTTTCGATGAACTTGGCTAATCAAAGTTAATGATCTGAAAGAAGTTTTCACAGGAAACTGACACAGTTTCCATGATAAAACTGAATTTAAAGTATCAAGATTTGTAACACATGTAATTTATGTAGTAGTGTTTTTGTAGGATTATAATTATACATATTGTAATGTTTAGCCAAGTTGTTGATGGTTTTAATTCGTCCCCCAATTTCTGCCTTTCCATATTGTAAGTTGTGTTTTTTTTTTTTTTGGGATCCTTCATAAACGGGGAATCGAGGTTCCACTGTACTCGCTTAGGAGCATCTTAACAAATCTCAGTCTTGATATGGAAAGTTAGGATAAGAAGAAAGCCAGATAGAAACAGGAAAAAGGAAGAGATTCAACCTTATAACTTGTGTGTTTGGTGCCTGAAAACCACTACCAAATACAACCACCACCACCTGGTCACTTATGAGTGATTACTGCTGCTGCTGCTGCTGCTGCTACTGCTACTATAATCTTTTATGTAGGAAACTGACCCTCGATGGGTTTGCCATAAGACATAACATGGTAAAAAATTTATGTCTTGGAATATAAATGGCTCCGTAAAAGAAGCACAGACTCACGCACAGCCACCTTGGCAACTGTGGCTAAGTAGCTTTCCTTTTTATAAATATAAAATTAATATTAAAAAATTGCATTCCTAACAATATAACATAGCATATTCCTTTTTTACTTTAGTTCCTTATAAATCAATAGAAAAACTGTACTTTGTAACAGCAAAACATTCTGTTAGCAGATAAATTTTTTTAAAAAAATTGGACTTTAATACAAGCTACAATGGCCTTTGCTAAATTTTGAATTTAAAACGTATCTCTTGGGACTAAACTAAAGAACTGGATTCAAGAGTATACTTCCAAACACTTCTTCCTCATTGGATTTTATTTCCTAGAAAAAGTATGAGAGTGTCTGGCTACAAAAGGAGAAACACTGTGAAAGCTGTTTAACATCACAATCCGGTGGGAGAAAACAACATGAAAACAATGGACAAAGAAAAGATACTCACACCACATCCATGTCTTCATCGTCATCATCATCAGTATTCGCCTGGAAATATGGATTAGCAGAAGCAGGTCTAAACTTGTAACCCGTCAACACAAAGAAGACATAGGTAGCCATTTCTCTGAACATTTCATCAAGCCACTCATACTGGAAAGGCACTGTAATCTGCAAAGGAAAATGTATTTCTGTTAATTCAATGTTGTCTTATTCAGCTATACAATATTTTGATGGGGACTATACAACAGAAGTCTGCTATAGCGAGTACAGGATATACTGGGAACCGCATTGAAATGACAAGTTTATTTTATAACACTCAAAAATTCCTATATAAACTGTGTAAAATCTTTTAGAACCCTTTCACTAATTCATCTGTTGTTACGAGTGAATTAGCATGTGTTATCTTTCCTATTATCAATATTTATACACTGCAGCATAAAAAGCTTAAGAACGCTATCGATCATTTTTGTCTGTGTAACTCTTGATACTACACAAACTATAATGGTGTATGATAAATATTTGCATATTTTTGTGATTTACATAATTCATTTTTAAACCTTTTGAGAAAAGATCACATTGGTGATACCCAGGATGGTAGTATAGTAAGTGAGATTGAATCGAGGTGCAGTAAAGCTAATGCAGTGAACTCGCAGATGCGATCAACAGTATTCTGTAAGAAGGAAGTCAACTCCCGGACAAAACTATCTTTACATTGGCCTGTTTTCAGGCCAACTTTGCTTTACGGAAGTGAAAGCTGGGTGGACTCAGGGTATTCATAAGTTAGAAGTAACAGACATGAAGGTAGTAAGAATGATTGCTGGTACAAACAGGTGGGTACAATGGCAGGAGGGTACTCAGAATAAGAAGATAAAGGCTAAGTTAGGAATGAACTCGATGGATGAAGTTGTACCCGTAAACCAGCTTTGGTGGTGGGGTCATGTAAGTCAGCCAACCAACTAGTAGTTAAAGACGTTCATGTATGAAGCAAAAACAAAAGCATCGATAATATCAGTGCTTTCTAAGCAGTGGTTTCAAGCATTTGACTCGAGAAAGGGGTCGAAGACCAAACAAATACTTCTCTTTACAGACTACTGCCCTGCACCATTATACTCTTGTTTGTATTATGAATTTGAGTTGGCGCTGTATGTCTGGTGCGAATGCAGTCAATGTGATATCTCTCCCCGTTTTCAGCGAACCAAAATGTGGCCATCATCTTCAAACAAACAGATTCTGGATTCATCCGAAAACATTATCTGCTGCCATTCCTGTCCCCAGCGACGTTGTTCCATACACCATTGCATTCTAGCATGTTTATGCACATTAGTCAAAGGTAGACGGAGAAGTGGACAACGCATCGGTAACCCAGAATGTAATAAACGGCAACGGACGGTCACTCCTGATAGTGTACCATGTGTTACACTGTTCTGCCAGAGCTAAGGAGGACGCATATCTGTCCTTCAATGCCATTTGGATGAGGTGTATCTTCTTGGGGGGGGTGTCTGGGTGGTGCGAGTAGACCCATCTCGTCATGTTCTACGGCCTTCTATAAACCATTCTGTACAGACCCGTTGCACTGCCAACACACTTCGTCCCACACGAGCAGCAATTTCTTCACAAAATTCTTAAAAGATATGAGCCCAAAGATGTTCAATGCTGATGAATCCACATTTATTTATAATTTATTACCCGATAGGACTCTTGTGGTGAAGGGTAACCCCTGCAAGGTGAAAAGCACAGCAAATAAAATTTAACTGTTCAACATGGATGATAGTGATAAACTAAAACCGTTTATTATCGGAAAGTCAGCCAACCAACGAGCAGTTAAAGACGTTCATGTATGAAGCAAAAACAAAAGCATCGATAATATCAGCGCTTTCTAAGCAGTGGCTCCAAGCATTTAACTCAAGAACGGGGTCGAAGACCAAACAAATAATTCTTTTTACAGACTACTGCCCTGCTCATGAACTGGTATTCTTACCACTAAATTGTAATAGTATGCTACCATCACTCAATCGGGCAAATTTAAATTCCGTAGCATGCTGATGAATTCACTGAAGAGTAGAGAAACTGCTGAAATGGGATGTACTAGAAGCTATCTGAGATATGCTGACTTCCTACAAAGTGAAACAGAAAATCAAGTTTAAGCAACTACCTGATCTTGAATCGTGAGCTAGAATTATGTGACTTCTCAGCTTGAAATCACTTAAAATGTGTTGCAAAATGATAAGATCATCTAATGACAAAAGTTGATAGAAAATACAAACAAAATATATGTTAATTTACTTGCAACATATATTTATAAATTTTACAGGATATGTAAATCATAATCATCACGAATTGATTCTAGGCCTCACAATCATTGGTAACTCTATTCATTGCTACATAGATGCTTGTATCGGCATCTTGTAAGACATGTCTGAGAAATGATATCCTTGGCCTTTCGCAAGGCCGTTTGCCGTCAATAATACTCGGTACTCAGCAACAGTAGTCCTTATCTGGGGACAGCATTAAGTGTGGCTCTACCAAGTCAAATATCTTCTGCAAAGTAATTTCTCCAGAGATCTACTTTGTTTCACTCGACGTAGAACTTCAGCATTTGTCACATTATCCTTCAAGGCCACTTTAATCATTTGGTGGAAAGACCACATTTCAAAAGCTTCAAGGCATTTGACATCAGTCTTCTTCATCCAGGTTTCTGACTCATACAACAAAACTGTCCAGACAAATGCGTGCAGAATTCTCATACAGAGGAGGCTTGAGCACTTTTTGTTTGCGCAATCTTGATTTTAGTTGTACATCTTTCATCCTCGGTTATTTTCTGGCAGTCCGCATTATGCAACTTAATATTGAAGGCATAAGTTCTGCCGAATGCAAGAATCTGCAAAAACAACTGCATGACCTTAACATTGATGTTGTCAACATTCAAGAAACCCATACCAAAGATGAACAGGATCTCCAGCGTAAAGGACGAATACCCGGTTATACACTGGTCGAAACTATCCACCATCCACAATATGGAATAGATACTTATGTGATGTCAGGTTTAAATGGAGTGTAAGTAATTGGTTGCACTGAAGATGGCTACATTTACACTATAGCAATTCAGACAAATGACTTAAAAATTGTCAATCTGTACAAGCCTCCGTGTGTGAATTGGGCTCCTACAGTACTGCCGACTTTTGATCACCCTTGTATATACAATGGAGACTTCAACAGTCATCACACAAATGGGCGGTATGACACCGTGGATGCGAAAGGAGAGTCTCTAGTTGTATGGGCAGAAACTAACAATATGCATTTGGTTTTTGATGTAAAAGACAAGGGAACCTTCCACTCCGTACGCTGGAACAAGGATTACAACCCAGACTTGACATTCGTGTCTAAAGATCAACTAGACCAACCACTCAACACCACTCGCACTGTTCTGTCCAACTTTCCAAACAGTCAACACCGACCTGTTCTGCTGGAAATTGGTTTGAAAATTCCCCTTGTATACTCAATGCCCTTACCCAGATGGAACTTTCAACGAGCTAACTGGGATGGATTCACAAAAGACCTTAACTCCAATCTAGCTGCGGAGAATCTTCAGCCGACAGCAACTAACTACGACGAATTTGTTAAACTAGTTATCAAAGCTTAAGTCCAACATTCCTAGGGGTTACAGAAAGGAATATGTACCTGGATGGAATGAAGATAGTGAGGCTTTATTCCAAGAATACCAAAGTACTGGAAATCAAACAGTGGGCTCATAGCTACTCCACACTTTAAATAAGAACAGACGAGAGAAATGGGAAACTACACTCAAAGAAATTAACTTCACGAAGTCAAGCAGGAAAGCTTGGAGAATGACACTGTTTGGCGACAGGGACTGATCTACAAACTACTGCAAGTTTTACCAAGTCGAGAAATCGTGAATCTAATATCTAGCATGCTTAGTGAAAGACAATTTGAAGTATTTCTAGGCAACACTAAAAGCCACCAACGAAAACTAAATAACGGTCTGCCACAGGGATCTGTTTTAGCACCATCGCCATTCAATTTGTACATTCATGATTTACCAACCACAACATCAACTAAGTTCATATATGCTGATGACCGCACTGGTAGCACAGAGTAAAAACTTCGAAGACTGTGAACAAATTCTTACGGAGGACCTCAAGAAGATGTCAATTTTCTTTGAGACCTGGAGATAGATCCCAGCACAACAAGTGTCCACCAGCAAGTGTCACTGCAGGGCAACTCATTGCAGACATTAGGAACAAGTGTCCACCATCTTGATCCCACAAAGATGGTAAACGGTTTTGACCTACCGAGGAACCCCTGGTGCCGTATCAGCAGGTTAAGGACTGGACATGGTTGTTGCAATTATTTCAGGTACAAGTGGGGCTGGATCAGTTTACCAATGTGTGATTGTAACCTGGAAGAACAGACGATTGAGCATCTGGTCCAACGCTGCCCTCTTCATTCGTACCCTGGCACTCCTGACGATTTGCTCGCTCTCACACCTGGTTTAACTGAATGGCTGAGAAGGATGGACTTTAAAGTTTGATTTTGCCTTGTATATATATTGTATAAAATCACCATATGACTAAATAAATAAATTCTGGCATATATAACATAAGGTTCTAATCATGGCAGAATTTATCTTCAAACACAAATTCTTCGTTGCTTGCAATATAAATAATAATAATTCATTTCATTCATGTCATATTGGCCAACTTTGGACCACGTCTTTTCAACTGGCTACTTCTGGCTTTGATATCTGCTCAGTACTTCCGCATGCATTCTCGGTGTTTTTCTTTCCTTTCCTGCGTCCATTCCTTCCCTGTTTTTAATTGTGGCTTGTCTCAGAAAACCTGGAACGCTTGAAGTCTCTACTAAAGTGGGACACTAACCTGGATGTCATTATGTGCGATTCCCACTTCTTTAAGGTCTCTCTCCACCTGAATGAACCAAGCCCCTTTGGTTTTCTTTTGCTGAACGAAGGTAATGATATGGTCGGTCAGTCTTGTTTGGTGCATTCGTGTCACATGCCCATAAAAGGTAATTCTTGTTTACCGGATGATATCGGTAATCTTCTCTATGTGGGTGTATAGTTCGTCGTTATGCCGGCTTCTATATTCCCCATTGTCTTTGACGGGACCTAAGATCTTTCTCAAAATCTTCCTTACTTTGGCCTCCAGTTTCACGATCAGGCATTTTTTCTTCATTGCAAGACATTCTGAAACGTGTAAGACCTCTGGACGGATGATATTGCAGTAATGACTCAGCTTTGCTTTGAAAGATATGGACCTTTTGTTGTATATGTCCTTGGTTAAACGGTATGCCATTTACATTCTGTTCATCCATAATGTAAAGGCTTCTTTCTCTGACAAGTTTGATGTTATCAGTTCTCTCAGACACTTGAACTTATCTACTTGTATAATTTTGTCTTGTCCCACTGCTAGCTCTCTGGGTGCCAGCTTAATATGAGTTAAAAATTATGTTTTCTCAACAGAAATCTGTAGGCCTGCCTTCGCTGCTTGTATTTTAAGCTGAAAAGCCTGTTCCATGGCTGTGCTTATGGAATTGGAAAAAATTGCAACATCATCTGCAAAGGCTAGGCAATCAACATCAAAATAATAATAATAATAATAATAATAATAATAATAATAATAATAATAATAATAATAATAATAATAATAATAATCTGACTCATTGGCTGAATGGTTAGCATTGAGGCCTTCAGTTCAGAGGGTGCCAGGTTCGATTTCCAGCAGGGTCGGGGATTTTAATCATGTTTGATTAATTCTTCTGGCTTGGGGACTGAGTGTTTGTGTTTGTTTCAACACTTTCCTCTTCATATTCAGACAACACACTACAAACCACCACACAAACATGCAGTAGTGATTACATACTTCCATATAAGGTTGGCGTCAGGAAGGGCATGCGGCTGTAAAATAGGGCCAAATCCACATGTGCGATAGTTCGCACCCGCGACCCCACAGGTGTGGGAAAAGCAGAATAATAATAATAATAATAATAATAATAATAATAATAATAATAATAATAATAATAATAATAATAATAATAATAATAATAATAATCGTATAGCCTCAACTTTGATGTACACACATTTTAATTTGATGTCATCTGGCTGTCTGCTCGTCAATTTCAACATTCCATTTTACTCTAGGGCTACTAGATGGCAGAGTAAAGCAAATCTCTCTTGGGGGTCTATGGCTGAGTTTTAATGAATTTTGTCGGGTGAACACCAAATATGTCACCAGAGATCTTTTACAAGTCAACATCATATGACATGGAGTGTCTAGTAGACTTTTCCCGCCCTTCAAAAATCCTACTACCTTTGCCGAGTTTGAACCTCCCATCTTGGGATCCAGAGGCCGACACTCTGCCACTTATCCATAGAGGCAGCTTGCTTGCTATATGATTATGGATTGTGTCTTAGAAGCATTTATCTTTATACCATATTTCTTTACTGTATTTTCAATTCTGATAATCAGGGAATTCTTGCTAGCGCTGCCTGTGTGCAGTATCTAAAAGTGAAATGACATCTATCTGCCTTCTGCAACAACATGGCAGTCATGGCATTACGGCAAAAATTCCAAGATACTCAACAGCACAGCTTGTATGGCTGGGTGTTTAACCTTCCATCAACCGCGCACTATAATATTACACAATTGGTTGCAATGTATCCGTCAAATACGGGTATGATGTTGCCTAAAAGTACTAAAATTTGTTTGAAGAATTTAATTTCTTAGGATATCACTGACAATTTATGGCATTTACTCATTTTCAGAGAGTTCATTATGCCTCTTTCTACAGAATGAATGTATCATGGACATACACAAATAATGAACACCACAGGATAACACACGCACAACTTAGAAAATATCAGTTCATGTTCAAAACCACAATAATAATCGTATGGCCTCAGCTACCTATGCAGACATTTTAATTTGACGCCATCTGGCTGTCTGCTCATTAATTTTGACATTCTGTTTTACTCTAGGCCTACTAGATGGCAGACTGAGTAAACCGAAACTCTCTTCAGCGTCTGTGACTGAGATTTAATTAATTTTGTCAGGTAAACACCAAATGGGTCACCAGAGATCTTTTACATATCAACATCGTATGGCACAGAGTGTCAAATGGACTCTTTTCCGCCCTTCAAAAATCCAAGTACCTCTGCCGGGTCTGAACCCACTATCTTGGGATCTGGAGGCCGACACTCTACCACTAGTCCACAGAGGCACAATGAGCATCATATTTGAAATGTCCATCTTTGTGATGGACAGTACATACATTACAATTATTATACACATTTTACAACAATCGGTTTATGTGAAAAAGCACACACACGGTACTCAACCTACAATACAAGAGACTTACTAATACATAAAAATAAATACATATGTCATAAGAGAATGCAATTAGTGATATTGATCTCTTTATGTTTCTTCTCATGTTCACTAGTAATCACTCACTTTGCACAAGATATACAGTTCATTTCAGCGTGTTTCAGGCTCAAGTACTACTGACATTTTACGCAAGTGTACTTCGTCAACCTTGTCTGTCTCGACTAATTCTGGCATGTAGAATGTTACTTATGCTTTCCCAATTCTGTTTTCTTGTTTCCTTCTGTAGAATTTCCTTTTGCTGGTTTACACGACACCTGCATAGTTCCTCTCCCCCTTTGAAGATGTTCACTTACCAGTTCAGCAGATAATCTCTTCAGGAAGAGTCTGCAAGTTTTTAATTCATTCCTGTAGCTAATATAGATTACCTAAGAATTTATTCCACAGATATTGAGCATTACATTAAAAAACTACCAAAGGCCATCACCGTGAAGTGTGCGCTACAATGTATGTGGCAGACATTTTATCCACAATATTGACTCCTGCCCTGCCCTCCTCCCCGCCCATATTTCTCCTTCCGCCACCAATCGCACACAATCAGCTAAGCTACACACACCGCAGCGCGAGGTGAGTGTCCATTCGCTTTGTGGTAATCTTTTCCTCTTTCCGCGTAGTTTGCATTTTACTGGCTTTTCTCAATTTTAATAGGTCCAATTTGTTTTCCGCTATGAACTGAGAATTCCACCAATTAATATCACCAAGCGCAGTGTCTACTTTCTTCTCAACAAGAATTCAAAAACTTCACATTCTGCACAACTCCAACAATCATCCATGCAGCCCAATCAACATGGCTTGGTTACTTAATACACCAAGTGCCAAATTCTCCGCTTAAGCTGATACAGTGTATAGTCGACTCTTCTCCTAGAGAGTATCAACTAAACATTTTGTTACTCAGACATTATACATACTTGTATATTTTTATATGTGTGTCAGTTTACATTGTGTTCATTCTTAGTACCATAGCACTTGGTCCACAACCGTTACATATTACCAGGACCTACTGAATTCCACGAGTCTATAATCATACTAAAAATTTTTAACCTACAACACAGAGCACCTCATTTGTACTTTTATTCCAGACTTTTTAGCAATTTTAGTGTACTTTTATTACTCACCTACGTCACACATAATATTTCATTTTCTCTTGCAACATTTTGAGCACCATAGCCCTTGCCTAATTCAACCACACTTCATATTGTAAATTATATATTCATAAGATTCTTACTGCTTAGAAACATGTTTTAGAATTTCGCCAAATATTGTGTATGTTAAATATGGCTGATGATGACCCCGAGTAGGGTTGAAACTAGTCCCATGTAATGTAAAGAACACTGTAAATACAACTTAGTAAGGAATAGGTGGAAAACTCTCCTGTACATTATTTATATGTTATCTCAGTTCAATACGGACCAACAACATGAAGTTCATAACCCTTGAAGCATTGAACTGTTAAAGAAAGGATTGAGATTAAAAGAAAACAATATACCTATGCAACGAATTGACATGTGTATATATATATATATATTCTAAAACTAATATTTTACAAGAAAACTGTGTTTTTACATTATATCTGAGCAAGAAATAGACAATATGTATGCATTTACTCCCACAGATCATAAGAACACATCAAACTCTCTTCTCATCAGAGAAACCCCCCTTTGCTGCAAGTACACTTTTAACTATTCTCGGCATTCTCAGAACAATTTTTTCTAACATTGATGCATGTATACTTTGCCAGGCATTCAGCAGGTTGTCCAACAGCTTTTCCGATGAAGGACACTAATTTCGGATTTGCCGATCCAACTCCTCCCACAACAGCTCAATTGGATTTAAGCCTGGGGATTGGGGGGGCCCATTCCATTAAAGACAATTCCCCAGAGTTATGTTTGTTTTGCAGATAATTCACGCAATAGCGAGACGTGTGTTTTGGGTCATCGTCTTGTTGGAGGACAAACCCACGTCCAATAAGGTGCTGTCCAGACGGAACAGCATAATGAGATAGGATGGAATGGTAGCCGTTTTTGTCCAGTGTTTCTTGAATTTGGTACACTGTACCAACTCCATTGAATGTGAAACAATCACAAAACCATCACAGAGCCCCCTCCATGTTTCGCTGTAGGTGCTATACAGTCGGGATGTATTTTTTCTGATGCTGAACGTCTAGCATGGACTCACCAATATAATGGTCCGTTATTGGACATTATAAACTTCCCAGCTAACTCATTCCTGGTTGCCTGCGTTTCTCCCTTGTGTGCTAAGTTGGGCTCATCAGTTGGTACTTAGCACACCTACCAAGACGCAAGGCTAGTGCATACTGTGGAGGCCACTGCATAGGCCACCTGAAGCCACCAGCAGTGCCAATGCACTACGAGAGACTATGTCTCACTTCCAAAAATTGATGCCTGCCGGGCCATCAGATACAGATGTTGATTCTCATAGGGAACATGAAATATTTGTCCTGAATGAGTAAATTTATAATGAGTAAATAATAATATTATAATAT
The DNA here is from genome assembly GCF_040414725.1 of Anabrus simplex. Lineage (NCBI taxonomy): Eukaryota > Metazoa > Arthropoda > Insecta > Orthoptera > Tettigoniidae > Anabrus > Anabrus simplex. Next base: position 641,158,922 of record NC_090265.1, on the reverse strand, counting down.
AATATAATGTGGTCACCGATACTTGGCTCCTAAGCTGTGTGTAATTGATTTTGGGATTTCAGGTGCTGTCATTCTCCTATTTCATTTGCTGACTACAACAATATACTTGTCAACAGGTTTTGAAGTCACTGGAGGCCTTCCAGATCAATGTCTGTCTTTATTAGATCCCATTTTATCCATGCGTGAAATGGTATCGCTAATGGCTGAACAGGGGATTTTGAGCTTTTTAGCGATTTCCCGTATCGTATACTTTTCTCCCTGAAGAGTATTAACTGCTGAGTGTCTTTCCACGGCCTATTATCTACAAAGAAAATATAAAAATCATGCTACATTTGATACAGATAATGTTACAATATTAATGCAACTTCTGATTGCAATAATATAATAACTACATTATAACATAATACAGTTTCTTTGACTATCAGAACTGAACCAACTCCCCTTCCAATAAGAAAACCTAAGATGTTGCACCAAAACACTTCATTAAAACCACACAGATCGCATTGACTTAGCAATAACAAGTTGCCGCGACAGACAGCAAGCTGCGAGAGGCGGGACAAGTACCAAACAAATGCAACCTTGAGCAATATGTTACACTTCTGCCAACCTTCGAAACTTTGTTACAGTAATATAAATGTCATTAAACATTAAACATATTCGTGAAGGTACATATGCTTTGTCCGGAAACTGTTGGTCGGCAGTGTATATTTAGTGTATTTGGGACTGGGACACTTATAATTCGACGCCATAAATAAGAAAACGTATTAGTGAGGAACGTACTAATGGGATTTCACCGTATTTTTAACTATTATATGTAAGTGATGGTAGGTAATGCATCCTCTTGCCATATGAAACAAATGTAAATACATCAGGAATGTTTGCTGAAAATAGTGACAACAATGAGAGAATAAGAAATAAAGCATAATTTCAGAAATAAGGTGCAATTTATGATAATGAACTTTTACCTGAAAATGGGAAAAACACCCAATGGAAAATAGATTACTGAGCTCACCTTCAACAAATATACAATGATACGTGTGAAATAGATGTAACACACAATCATGATGTAGAAGTGACGAAACAGTTTGAGTTTACGGAGATTGATGGCCGCCTTACCATCAGTATGGGATGCCTCTTGTAGATGACGAATGGACCTGAAATCAGATTAGTCACTTATATTCAAATTATCATGAAAGATTCGGTTTAAAAAAAAGGGACATACCTATAACTAATTTACAGAAATGAAGAGCACATTAAACTAACAAGAAGAATGAAAATGACAGGCCCATCTATTCAAGGTACACCAATGAGGTATGCCAAACTTTCAGGACACATTCCTCACATGGGCCTGGAAACTATACATTATCATGGGTAATGCACATGAAGAGAAAAACTTTTTCTTACCTGATATGTTCAAAATACTTCTCCGTTGGCACTGATACATGCATCAGGAATACATCAGCGCATCTGGGATTTAATGTGACAGCGGGTTGATGCATGTGTCAGTGTTAACAGAGGGCATTTTGAACACTTCATGTACGATAGAGTTTTATGTGGTATTTCTATTCCTGCATGTTTCCTATAATTAATGTAGAGTGTAGAGTTATAGAAAATGTGTTCTAACGCGGAAATAAAGCATTTCTGGACTCATATCAATGTAACATTTTCTTCTTCTACATGCGAGGAATTTGGCCGTACCTGTACATGAAGATGTATGTTTGCCCCTTAGTCCTGTTTCTTGATAAAGGGTCAGGGATGAAGTGATCTGAAATTATATTCCATGTTTCTATGGCCAGATGCCCTTCCTGACACAAACCTCTGTTGAGGAACTATTGAAGAAGAAATGAATGATAGTTAGAGTTTGTGATTTTTAGCATTTGCAATAAATGCAAAATACGTCCAAACTTTGTCAGTGTATGTGCCTTCATCTTATATGACCCGTACAAGTGTTTTTTAGCGATTTTGAATTAGCGATAAAATGTGAAATTGGTTCAACATGCGAAATTATGCAATTTATGCGAAATAGACACAAAACTCTCGGTTTTATACGAAATAAACATAGGCCTATATCTTTTAAAAAACGATGTATTTTTCTTTAAAATAAGATATATGTTGTTACTTATTTCGGGAGAAAGAATTATTATGGTGCCCATTGCGATTGTAAGGCGGTAACATTCTTTGACGGACACTTCCGTCCTGGTGCACAGAACATTTATAAGTTCATTATCATGGTTAGCTGGTCAGAGAGATTTATTATGTTTGTTTTGTAGCCTACCCGATTGATGTCAGATGATACCTGAAGCTATTTTCTCTGTGTACATAGTAACTCTGAGCTGAAGTATGGAAAATAAAAAGCACCTTGGTTTGCCGCTCGTTGTAAACAATCATGGCGGTATCCAAGCGTGGCATGGCTGAGGTTATTCGTAACTGGCTTGAAAATAGTGAAGTTGAAAGTAGAAATGATTCTCTGGAGAGTGAAAATACTTCTTCTTCTTCTTCAACTGACAGTGATGAAAGTGATTCTGATTTCAGTTCTGAGATGATAGTGCCAATTGAAACTACGTGACAATACCAGAATGCAACAAGAGCGGGTAAAAAGTCTAGTAAAATGATACTTGGAATTATTCTTCTTGGTGACAATAAGCCTGTTTCTGTTACATGCAAACCAGTTTCTGAAATTCACTCTATAGTGAGGGGGAAGAAATAATCCGAAAGAAATGGACATAAGGAATGAATTTCTAATCCCACAGCTCTGGGATCACGTTACTAAGGAAACCAATGCCTATGCCTCTACATTTCTTGCTAATTTATCTGCTTCCCTTGAAACCAGTAATACTTACGAACAAAAACATTAGTTTCCTGTTACTACAGACGAGCTAAAAGCTAACTTTGCTCCGTGTATTCTTATATGTTAATGTGACGAAAAAATACATAAATGGCATGCAAGGGAATATTTCCTTTCACAAGTAATGGTGGGCCAAAGGGTTAAATCATTCAATGTGTGGAATATCTTTCACTGGCCAAAGAGCACTGCAAAGAACAATCAGTCAAACAGCAAATACACTTTCAAGCACACACGTTCATTCTCTTTGTGTTGACCCTTGATCATAGTCGGTTATTCTTGACATTGGTGTTGAGCAGTAGTTCCTGTTTTAAAGTACGGTAGCGATTTATTTTATTGTCTTGTAGCCATGGGTAGAAGCGAAGTGACGATCAAACAGCATGCCGAGAGTCACAAATTGGGACATTTTTATGTAAGCGATACGGATAGGCCTATATTGATGGTCCGACTTTGCAATCAAAGACTTGAAGAAAAAAAAATTTTGCAGTCCATCCTTTGCCTCGGCAGCACTGCTGTGCATTTGGGCCTCCACGAACAGTGTCGATGTAGAATTATTTTTTTAGCAAGTACAAGATAATTGTAACTGATAGGCGGTCTTGAATGAAGGAGGACACCATTTAAACAATTGGCATGTTGTACTTCAATCATAATTGAAATTCCTGTCCCTTGTAGTTGTGTTGTACTGTGATAAATACGTTCACAATAGTATTTTTCACTTTGAAATTGTATTTGTAAATAGGCATATTCGTGTGTGTGCATTAATACTTCTTGCAGTCTTATGTTGATGTTTGTCTTATTTTCTATAGTGAATTCAAAGGTTGTGGGCTCGAATCCCACTGGTGTCCGGTTGGCCATTTTTGTTCTGTACTTAACAACTCTTCAACACGTACTAAATGTAAGTAACACGACCTATTACGTTGAAAATCGGTTTTGATTAGCAAAGTATGCCTATTTTTATACAATTTGCTACAAAACGCTAAATTTTAGAAATTTAGATGCTACAAAATGCTAAATTTGAAAATCAAAATGCTAAATATCTGATTTTTAAATGCTATAAACCACGAACTCTAATGATGGTGAATGAAACCGAGTAAGGAGGTGGAAGAAATCGGCTGTGACTTATGAACAGGAACATCATCTGCCTGAAAGTTAAAATGGGAAACCGCAAAAAAACCATTTTCAGACCAGCCAACGGTAGGGTTCAAACCTATTTGTCTCCCCAAATGCAGAGCTTGGCTCCATAGCCGTAAAGTGTTAGCACGTGTGGCCACTTTACAGATAAGCCCAGAAAAATGGACAAACACTGAAAATTTTGAAACAGTGCTGCCATCACTTGTCTGTAACGAGAAGGATAATATTTTTAATTAATTAGGCTTTGCCCAAACCATCATATTGCATCAGAGATGCTAACTTTCAAAGCATGTTGTTCGCACTGACATGACCCGCTACCAATAAGAACGTGCGAAATAGCATTCATACCGATGTAACACTATGATAGTCACTCTTGTAGTAAAGGAAATACAAAAGTGTCCAGCACTGCCCACTGATGCACGTTTCTTTGAATTTTACATGGCGACACCGGACATTGCGTCCTTCCATGTTTAAATGGAAAATCACGCTTGCATGTGAAAGTTTTGATGGTCCTACGCATGACAACTCTTCTGTATATTGTTTTCGGTAATACTGACATTATGCAAATCGTTTTTGTCCACAGTCACTCGGCTGTTCACTGCTTTTACATTTACGTGATGTCTTCTTTTATGCCATTGTATTTAATGTCGTTCTTCACTTCACTGAAAGACTCTTGCACTAGAAGACACCAATCCGCAACAAAAGCAGGCAACGGAAGTAAAATAAATCACTGGAGGCAACTCATTATTAAGTCAGAGGTAACAGAACAGAAATTTAGCATGTATGCAGGGACATTTTATTCAGCAATGAAGGTCATGCTCAAGATTGAAGAAAAACATCACTATCTCATAAGGAGAGGGCAACCCGAGGGAGGTGTAAGCTGCTTCGTGAAGCCGCACCTACAACCAATGAGGACGGTCCTAAAAACACAGACCACAATGGCGATATCAACTAAACTCATCAGTATAATAGTAGCCTACTTCAACCCAAACACATGTGCCGAAAATATAATTGACAGCCTGGGTGAAGCCATCAAAGCATTCAATGACAACAAACCTTTAATGGTAACTGGTGACTTCAACTGCCGAATCGACAAAAGATGCAAGAAGACGGACAGCGTAATAAGATTTCCAAACAGACAACGGCCTGAGACTGGTCAACTTGGAATCGGAGTATACATACATTGCGCATAACGGAAGAGCACGAATGACCTGGTATTTATCAGCAATGAAGGGATCGATGAAGTGGAACAAAGGGTTGGTTCCAACCCAATCAGAAAGCATATGCCAGTTCAAACCCATTTCCAAGTGAATATGGAAAAGCATATAGAACACCGAGAAACACAAGTAAGACACTCAAGGAACATAGACGAGGAGCTTGAAAGGCGGAAAAGGAAGCAACACCGGAAATAAAGGAGAAAATCGAACAAGAAAATCTAGACGAAGCCATGACTACACTACAAAACATTCTCTTGTCATCAACAACCAAATCACACAACCAAAGAACAGCTAAAAGATGGTTCGACAGCAAATGCTACAAGGCAAGGCAAATGACACTGATATCCCTACATGAAGCCAGAACCAAAAACAACCAATACTACCTCCAGAAATATGTAGTAATAAGAAGGAAATACAAAGAGCTAATACGGAACAAGAAAAAATACTATAGCCAAAAGGAAGAGAGAAAGCTGATCGAAGAGGCAGAGGAAAAACCCTATAGGATACTTAAATCAAACAAAATTGCAACTAAAAATTCCACAGTCAATCCACAGCAATGGACGGAACACTTCCAGGAACTATTCGGAAATACTCCATCGAATGAATCTGAAATAAAGGACATACCAATACACACATTACAACAGTTCAATACGGGAAAATGAAGTTCTTAACTTATAATTACAACCTATCACAACAGACGAAGTGAAGAAATGTGTACTGGACTCCAAGTCCAAAAAATCTGCAGGCCCGGATGGGATTCACAACAAACACCTAATGACAACACTGACAGACATCATACATCCACTGACACTACTATTCAATGAATGCATGAAAAGAAAAACAATACCCAGCATATGGAGGAAGGCAAAAGTAATCACGCTATACAAAGGAAAAGGCAGCAAGAACGACCCCAGTTCATACAGGGGGATAGCACTGGAGTGTAATATCCTCAAGCTCTTCTCAAGGATCATACTACATGGCATACGACCAAGAATAACAAGAGATACCAACAAGTCAGTACAGGCTCATAGAAGGCAAATCGACTGTACGGGCCATCGAAGAAATCATAGTTCAAATAGACAGCGCACTAACACAACCAACCAGCCCACTGTACGCCATTTTCATCGACTATGCAAAAGCATTTGACAGCAATGACAGAAAAATAATCATACAAAAACTTGAGAAAGCACTACCCGACTTACACCATGAACGGGAGACAATAAAGGCCATACTTAACACAAACCAGGTAGAAATCTACGATGGAACCTCCACCACGCCCGCCCTAACACAGACAAGAGGAGTCCTGCAAGGAGACCCAATGAGCCCTATGCTATTCAACCCGATGACATTGGACATCACACAAAAACTGGGGACCGAAAAGGTCAAGCTAATAATGTACGCAGACGATATGGCACTGATATCCAGGGATCTTACGGATATACAGACTGCATTCAATAACCTCAGAGCATGGGTGGATAAAAACTCTCTAACCATCAACAGTGCTAAGACAAAAGTTATGAATTTAAAAGGGGAGGAAAAGTGGCAACATATGACGTCTTCCGTACCGGAAATGAACAACTCGAGATCGTGTCATCATTTAAATACCTGGGTATCACACTGCAGACCACAGGCTCAACCTTCACACTGCACGTAATGGAAAAAGCAGCGGCAGCAACTAAAGCAATGTACGAGATCCGCAAGCCGCAGAACCTCTCAATTAGCACTGCAATGGCACTATTCAAGCTTAAAGTGGCCCCGGTAGTTACGTATGGGATACAATTAATATGGCACAAACTAACTGTTGCAAACATGGAAAGAATATAAAATATAAAATATAAACGGATCCTACAGATCTCAAAATTTACAGAGAATCGAATGGCATATATAATGGTAGAAGAAACATTCTTTCTGGAAGACATCAAACAAATATTCGGACTACCAGACACCACCGCATCAATTGCCATCCTTGAAGAAAGCAGACAGAAAGCCCAGCAGACACCTGAAGGTTTCTACGAAACAGAAGTAATGAAGAACAATGAATGAAAGAGCCCAAACTACAAACTACGCCATGTGTACACATGCTTCCCTGTCCATGGATTCCACGGGAAGATACGCCTAACCACCAGATTCCATGCGCCAGACGAAGAATGTATCTGCCCTCTCTGCGGCATGACCTGTCTTAGGTACCATCTTGATGAACTGTACTAAACAAACACAACGCATCAGCACACTTGCTAAGGACTGGTAAAAATGAAGTGATGTACCAAAAGAAAAATAATGATAAATTGTAACCATTAATATATATGTACACATTGTGTTTAATTTCAATAAATTAATAATTTTTTCTAGAACGATTTTCTAACAGCGAATCTCCAACGTACGGAACATTTTTTTTTCTATTTGAGGGAATATACAATATTAAATAGAGGAATATCGAGAATTTTAAATTTGTCAAATCTTAATAAATAATCAGCGTTGCTTTTATATTGCTGTAGTATGTGTGAGAAAACCATGAAACTATGAAAAATCCATAGTAGTTGGCATCTCTGTCACATTATATACAGTAAGTAGAAATTCTTGAAGTATTCAAAATGCCTTTTCTGTAATGCCAAGAAAAAGTCAACCAACTCTGAATCACCACTATTCTCTAATGGAAAGATGCACAACTATTAGATAAACAGAATAAACAACCCAGAATCAAATACTATAAATGAAAAATGTGTTAATAAATAACTTTTAAAGAATGAGAACAGCAGTACTTATAGTTTTTTCCAGAATAAAATGTTAACATGATAATACTCGTACAATCTATTAGGTTTAATAAACTAATAAGTAATAACCAGAATAAAGAACTGTATCAGAAAAGAAAAAGGGAAACAAAATGAACTGTAAGGTAAAAGAGGGAAGTTGTAAGGATGGACTGAAGAACTACAAAAAAAGATGTGGATGGCAACAAAAAATGTACGGTCTGATGAACTGACGAGACAAGAAATTCGCACCCCAAAGAGTGGATCAACCTGTGCTCATACATCTGGCAAGGAGATAGATCTGATATTGAATGATGTTGAGCATATATGAAAATTCATTAAAATTGGTAGGGTGGCATGTGTTGAAATATCTGGAGACATGATTAAGGCCATGGGAGTCACTGGAAAACAGTGGATCTACCAACTGTTTCATAAAATCTGGGAAACACCTGCAGACTGGAAAGAGGGTATATCATCACTTTTCAAGAGTGTGTTCGAATTATAGAGGTATCACTTTAACATCTCCAATGAGTAAACCATATTGAAAGGAAGATCAGACCTTGTATTGAAGCAAGTCTGTTAGGAGAACAGTGTGGGTAGATCCACTGTGGACTTTATATTTGGTCTCTGCCAGTTGATGGACAGGTATTGTGAACATAAGAATTGATGGCTTTCGTGGATATTCGAAAGGCATTTGATGCTGTACATTGAGACAGTTTACACAGCGCTGAGGAATGCTGGTATTGTACACACTATAGTGGAGAGGATTAAGAATATCCATGAGAATGCCAAGAGTTGTATCAGAACACCATTAGGAATGACAGATAACTTGCAAATTTTTAGAATTTGCTTTGTGTCACACCGACACAGATAGGTCTTATGGTGACGATGGGATAGGAAAGGTCTACAAGTGGGAAGGAAATGGCCATGGCCTGAATTAAGAAAAGAGTAAGGTGATCGTTATGCATAGAAATGGGAAACAATGGAAAATCATCTTTAGGGCTGCCAACAGTGGGGTTTGAACCCACTATCTCCTGGATGCCACTTCCAAATAAATAAGGGATTGAGACAACTTTTCATCACAGTAATGAATGAGATCCAGCGAAGAGTTAATGTCATCATCAGTACAGATAAAATACATCTTTGCAGATGATAAGTGCGTGGGGTGATTCAAAACATCAAGTTCAGGAACAACTTAATGCCTGGGCAGCAGCAGCCAAGTTGGCAGCGCTTTAGTCCAGGAAAGAGTAAGGTGATGGTTATGCATAGAAACGGGCAGCTAATATGTCACAATATTTTAGAAGGACAACAGCTGACAACTAAATTCAAATTTCTTGGCAACATGTCAGATACAGGTTCAATAGCTGAGGAAGTGATCAGTCAAACTCAAAATGGAGGAAATTTCCCTCAAGCAGTTAAAGATTGAACAAAAATACAATTGGCTTTATGTCGCACCGAAATAAGACAGGTCTTATGGCGATGACGGTATAGGAAAGGGCTAGGAGTGGGAAGGAAGCGGTCGTGGCCTTAATTGAGGTACTGGTATGAAAATGGGATAAAACGGAAAACAATTTTCAGGACTGCCGACAGTGGAGTTTGAACCCACTATCTCCTGAATGCAAGCTCACAGCTGCACAACCCTAACAGCACAGCCAACTTGCTCAGTTCAAGACTTAATGTGGAACCAAAAAATTCCAATGAGATGCAAGAGAGCCATTTACCCAACCAATTACATACCAATTCTGGCATATGCGTGTGAAACTTGGATGATGAGGATGAAAGAAGCGAGCAGGATCCACACAGCTGAGAAAAAATTTGTTAGAGTATGGGAGGAAAAACCAGACACGACAGAATAACAAACACAGATATAAGAAACATGGTTCCAGTTGGTAGATTACAGGACTGCTTTGTGTCATCAAAGTTCAGGTAGTATAGACACATGTGAAGGATGGTCACAGATTACCAAGGATAAATGTTTGATTTAGAACTTGAACACAAGAGACCAAGAGAAAGGCCAAGAATAAGGTATGGAGATATGGTGACGTTCAACATCGAGCTAAGAGGTGGAGAATGGACCATCACTGAAACAGTTAGTGGAGAACAGAGATTTTTTAAAAAAATATACCATCATCTTCATTTTTCATTTCCAGCTTCCAGGGTCGGGTTGTGAATCAAGGACCTCCATCGCTGCCTGTCTCTACATCACTCTTCTCCTTTTTTAAGTACATCTTCTGGTTTTCCTCCCCTCTTCTCTATGCACTCCCACACTGAATCTGCCAAACCTCTTTCGGGGTCTTCCTTGTGGTCTCTTTCCTATTAACTTCTCTGAAAAAGTTTTTTTTTGGCACTCTCTCTTCTCCCATTCTCATCATATGCCCATACCACATTAGCTTTGTTGTTTCTATCCTGTCTTGAAGTTTCAAGACTCCTGTCCTTTTCCTTATCACTTCATTTCTAATTCTATCCTTTTTGGTCTTGCCCTTGATACCTCTTAGGAATTTTAATTCCGCTGCCTGTATTCTATTCACCTCTTATGTTGTTGTAGTCCACGATCCAGCTGCATAGGTTAGTATGGGTTCATAACAGGTTGAATATAATACTTTCTTACATTTCTTCGGGACATCTTGGTTCCACAAAATACCCCTTACACTCTGGTAGAAGCTGTTTGCTTGTTGTATTTTTTTCCCAATTTCCTCGGTAATCTTTCCATCTTCTGTGATCGCACTTTCCAAGTACTTGAAACTTTTAACCACTTCCATAATTTTACCATTCAGTTTTATCTTTCCTCTTCCTTCCTTCCCCTTGTCATCACTATTGTTTTACTTTTCTCCGTCTTACTTTCATCCCAATTTTTTTTAATCTCTTGATTCCATACATCTACTTATTTTTGCACTTCCGTTTAATACTCACCCCATATCACTATATCATCTGCAAACAACATGGCTTTTGTTGCCTGTCTTCCCAATCTCTATTTAATGTTAATCTCCTCTGGTAGCTCAGTTGGTAGAGCGGTGGACTGTAGAAGGTCAAATCATTAGATATTTAATGTTCATATGAATTTCATCCAGGATTATGATGAATAGTATGGGGGATAATACACTTCCCTGTTGGAGACCAGTTTCAACTTTAATTTTGTTTTTCCTATAATGGTCTTCACACTACTAACACAATTTTTGTACATAGCTTTTATCACTTGCACTTCCAATCTGTTAATTTGTTTTCCTTAATGTGTCACATACCAACTGTCTGGGCACACTGTCATAAGCTTTCTCAACATCAATAAATTTCATTACTATGTCTTTTCCAAACTCCCATCTTTTCTTCATCATATGTCTTAATGTAAAGATAAGGTCAAACGTTGATCTGTCTTTCCTAAAACCATAGTGTTCTTCTTCCATTTCTCCTTCTAGCTTCCTCCTCAGTCTTCCTTCCAATATTCCCTCAAATATCTTAGCTACATGGGCAATAAAGGTGACCCCTCTGTAGTTATTACATTCCTTTTTATCACCTTTTTAAAATATTGGGATAATTAAACCCTTTCCCCACTCTTCTGGGATCTCTTTCTTCCTCCAGATTATTCTAAATAATCTATACAGCCACTGTAACCCTATTGGTCCTGCTGCTTTTATCATTTCCGTAGTTACCTCATCCACACTTGCTACTTTACCGCTCTTCACCTTTTGTATGGCTTCCTCTATTTCTAACATTGATAACCTCCTTTTCTTGAACTTCTTTTTTCCCCATTGTTTTTTCCTGCTCCTTCTCATCCACCAGTTCACTGTACTTAATATGTAGCAATTCTGAGAAGTATTCTTCCCATCTTTTTAGTATGTCATCTACTTGCGTCAATATCTGCCCTGTTTCAGTTTTTACAAATTTTGTATCTTCCCTATTTTGTAAACTATTCTTCACCAAACCATACAAAACCTTTTTACTTCCCTTTATACCCTCCTGTAAAGTTTCTGTGAAACTTTTCCAGCTCTTCCGTTTCTCTTCTTGTACGATTTTCTTACATAACTTTTTGGCTTCTTTATATTTCTGTCAATTCTGCCAATATTTTTTAAATATATGAATTACAATGTGTGAAATTTCAAACAAATTTCCAAATTATTTTTCTGGCTTTCTTATTCAACTATTCATGTTTAAGGGTATAGCCCTTATGTAACAAACAAATTTATACTGTCTGCTTGAATCTCATGGTCAAAATAAATAGGGATGGAGATAAGTATTTATGTTTTCAGCCTCATTCACAAAACTAAATTTTTCTCTATATTAAAAAAAATATTGGTAAGCCCAGTTTTCCAGGCATGTCTTCATATATAAAATTCATTATGCTTTCTGCCCAGCAGTGAGTCTGTCTGAGGATCTTTACAGACCTCCCAATAAGTTCAAATTTTGCAAACATATTCTTTTTGCATTGTAGTTTTGATCAAAAGCATAAAACCACCAAAAGTTCAACAAAAATTCATTAAATAATCTTCTGCCTACTCCAGTTTCACTTGCACACTCGTACACTGCCCTGTGCCCTCTTACCAATTCCATGAAACTACATTATCGCAAGTTCTCTTGTCTATCAGGCAGCCAGGCTCTAGCAAAAGCGAGCAGCTTGAGGCCTAATACTTTAGTATTCCTGCTCTTTGTCACATTGAAGTTGAATGAGTTCAAGGCTGCAATTCTTATTCTTTACAATGCTGGTTACTCACCGGAACTCAATGCGCACACAACTGAAGGCTGACGCTTTGTAAGCACTCATTCTCCTGAAGAGGATATTGTCACCTAAATTGAGTTCTTATCTTTTATTCTGATTACATACAGTATTTACTCGCATATTAGACCCCCTTTCCCCCCCCCCACTTTTATAGTCAAAAATAATAAAGGGGGGTCCAATATGCGATAACCTCAAAATTGTGTGCAGCGAACACATGACTTCTAGGTTATAAAGAGCTATAAATTGTACGTGTAAACATTCTATACCATTATTTAACAAACTTAGAATGCATTTAAGTTATACTGGCTATTTTCGTCAGAAGGCAGTATTTCTAAACGTAAAAAGACAAAAAATGGTGAACACGACTTTTAGGCCTACGGTACACATAAAAGTCTGTTTTAGTTACTCATATCACGTTATTCGTTACATCTCATTCATTCCTCTGGTGAGGTTGACGTCAGGAAGGGCATACAGCCACAAAAACTCGCTATGAAGATTCGTCTCACTTCATACTCGATCCCGTAGAAGAAAGGGATGATGGTATCGTGTCATCAAGTAACTTAATTAAATATTGATACAAAAGAACTCACTGGCCAGTCATTTGTCTCTGTCAGTTCAGTAGTAGGCCTACCACACAGTAAACCTGATCACTGCTTTCATTTGAATTATCGCCTTGAGTCGCCAACTTGCCTGCCTTGCTATCGGGTACCGGCGTGTCGGCATTCTAAGCGACGTCATCTTCACTGCTATCCCTTGTCAGTAGCGTCAGCCATGCTTCATTCTCTTTGCTTTGAGCCATGCACTGCAATCAACAGCATTCGAGGTCGCGTCTTTTTGAACCTTTTAAAAATAATTTCTTCCCCGACTATAGAGTCCAAACAGTGTAAATCTATTCCCAGTTGGTGTATACGTAGCAGAAGCCACTCCTTACGAATAAAGCCGGGCTGTAGAAGGCATGCCAAACCATCAGCTGTTAACTAGCGTATGTCACGAGTTGTACTTCCGAATGTAATACATAGTAACTGGAAACACTCCTTTGATAACTGTGGCTGTTGAAACACAGACCCTTATTTTTAAGTATATTTCATGCTAGTTCTTTACATTTATCACATTAGGATTTGCGTAAACAGCTGTCCATGAGATAAGACAGACCACACTGTTTAGGTTAGGTATATTATCGCCCTGATAATGCCAAAAGTTTGATGGAAAAATGAAAATAAATAACAGGAAAATATACCGCATTTATGGATATCTACAGGTGTGGTGGTAATGCGTTTTATTATCATAATGTTTAATTTTGTACGTTCGTTGTCTCTTTTTTTATTAACGCATACCCTAGTATGTTTTGTTTGGAGTCTCCGAAAATCGTTTAAAGTACGTGGGGACATAAAATTATTATTATTATTTGTTAGGTACGTTGGCGAGTAAAACAATCGTTTTAATTGGATAGCATTTATCACGTTTTAAACTGACTTCTCTCCAAATATATACCCTATATTGGCCCAAGTTACGAGATATTAAACGACCACTTTGTTAATGATCTCGCCTGCTGTATAAATAGCAACAACCCCGAATATTTCTCAATTAAAGTAAACTCTTTTCCTCATCCCGAGGTGGTAGAGCTCTTTTTAGACACACCCGCAGTGGAGGGAAGTTACATGTACCGCTTTTACCGCATATCAACCTTCCTGCCATTCGTAAATCTCTGGCAGTACGGTACTGGGAATCGAAGTCAGACCCCCGAAAACAGCAACTAATTGTGCTATTATACTGGCGGACATTATTAACTACAAAACACAGACATATAGCATGACTGATGCATGCTTGCAATGCGTGGGTTGGACACGAAGCTAGGCCTATTCATCTATTTGTGCGACGTCATCAGAGTTGCAGTATACCTACGCTACAGAGGCGGACATTTCTTAACTACGAAACACAGATGTACCGCATGGATTCGATGCGTTTTCATTGAGTAGGTCGTATGGACGAAACTATTCACAAATTTGTGCGATATCATCAGAGCTGCAATAAGACTTGTACCCGCTTCGAAGCGGAATCGTTATTGTTCTCTGACGAATTACGTTGGGGGTCTTATAGGCGAGATTAATTTTTTTTCATTTTCTTCGTCTCGAAAAGCCAGGAGGGGGGGGGGGGAGCTAATACGCGAGGGGGTCTAGTACACGAGTAAATACGGTATTTAACACATACAGTATTGAAGGTTGATGCTTCGTAGCATTCATTCTTTTGGCTACATTCTCCTGAAGAGGACATTATCGAGTAAATTTTCTTAGCCTTTGATCTGATATTGTACTTGTGTACAGAACAGAAGGGTGACACTTTGTGGTATTCATTCTTTAGGTACATTCTCTTAAAGAGAAATGAAAGCATTTACTGTGGAAGGATGTCCTCTTTGTTGAAGATAGGTTTGCAGGTAGTGACTATATATGCCAACATATCATACTCAGTAAAGGTTGAAGTCTTCATATAAATTTAAACGGTATGATTTTAAAAAACGTAATTAGGTCACACAATGTGCAAATAATAATTGTTTAACAATGTACAGTCACATGGTATTGTCTAAGTTCCTCCCAGGTATACTTTCTCAGAAACAATTCAACCTACAGATCATTATCATTATTGTACAGTTCCAGTTTCCCAGGTACTGTTTCTTTTTTTGCTATTTGCTTTACGTCGCACTGACACAGATAGGTCTTATGGTGACGATTGGATGGAAAAGGCCTAGGAGTGGGAAGGAAGCGGCCATGGCCTTAATTAATGTACAGCCCCAGCATTTGCCTGGTGTGAAAATGGGAAACCACGAAAAACCATTTTCAGGGCTGCCGACAGTGGGGTTCGAACCCACTATCTTCCGATTACTGGCTACTGACCAGGTACAGTTAATGAGCCTCTTCCACTTCTTCCTGTCCATATACAACTTGTCATGGAGATCACTCACTGTCCATCCTCTGGTAACTAGATCAACCTTGATCATGTCCATCCTTCGGGTTTTAGGTCTTCCTGCAGGTCTTTTCCCCTCCACCTGTCTTTCCAAATTTATTCTGGCTGTTCTTGTAGGCTTCATCCTCATCACATGCCCGTACCACTGTAGTCTGGATGTGCTGATTCGGTCTAATAGGGATGTCTTTATTCTGGCTTCTTTTCTCACCTCCTTATTTCTTAGCTTGTCCATCTTGTTCTGGATGGTGGATCTAAGAAATTTAATCTCTGATGTTTGCAGTCTTGATGAATCTCTTTTTGTGAATCACGCTTCAATACCATAGGTCAATATTGGTACGAAACATCATCAGTTTGGCCTGTTTTGGAATAATGTCATCCCATAAAAGTGTTCTTACTTGTTGGTAGAATTCTGATCCCTTTTGCACTCTGTTTGTAATTTCCTTTCTGTCCAAATTATCACTGGAGATTACACTTCCAAGGTAAGGAAAACTATCCACATACTCTAGCTGGTGGTCTCCTAGTTTTACACTTGCTGGACGCCCATCTCTGTTGATTGCCATCGCCATTGTCTTGGTCTCGATGTTGACAGTATATTTCGGGAACCGGGATTTCCATACATTGAGTCTGGTCTGTACTTCCTCTTCTGTTTCACCCCAAATCATGACATCATCAGCAAAGGCCACTACATTCAGTTCACCTAAATTTCCCTTGACGTTCTTCATTATATTGTCCATAATAGTGATGAGTAGTGGGGACAGTGCACTTCCTTGCTGAACCCCTCTCTTGGTCTCAAACCATGATGATCGACCTCCCCAATTTGTACACAGCTAGTACAATCTTTGTAAAACATCTGAATTTTTGTTACTGGTTCTTCAGGCACATTTCTTTTCCTCAGGCACTCCCAGGTCTTATCTCTTATAACACTATCACAGGCTTTTTCTATATCCAGGAATATGTACAATGAACAGGTTCTTGCCTTTCTCCCAATACTTTTTCATGCAGGTGCTAAAAATTACATCCATTGTTGATCTATTACTTCTGAATCCATACTGCTCCTCCTCTAACTGTGTTTCAATGATGGTTCTCAATCACCTTTCTATGATCTTCTGCACAGATATGTTTATTGTTGATATCCACAGGGTCTGTATCTATATGGGAGGTGAAGTATATTTTGATAAAATTAAGTAATAAAGTATTAAATGTGAGGAACATACAATACAACTATGAAAATGAAAATCCACAGCCTGTTTCCAGTCAATTCGATCAGGTCAGGAATGGGAAGAATAAAGCCCCATCTATCGGCAAGGATAGGAATTGTGCCTGCTGCCAAAGCCTGTCACACTCCTCTGGGGCAATGATTAATGACAGACAGATGAAATGAAGTGATATAGCTGAGACAGGCAACGTGTACCCAGCAGCATTCAAACAGTTCGGCAAACGTTTGATCTCCCTGGCCACTCTCTTGCCTAGCAGGGGGTGATTTATGACGGCAGTGGGCTTTAAAATGGAAGTTCGCATTCCCCTTCATAAATCCTCACAGCTCTATTACCAATGCACCTCTTGTTAAATAGACGTCAGTCTCTCTTTTCAGCTCAGACAATTCACACTTGCTTTGTTCGCTGTTTGAAAGTTTTGGATTACTTCTTTGCTTCATTAATTAATATTCGTGAAGTGTGTTGTTTTTCACTTCGCTTCATGCAGTAATGTGGAGGCCGTGGGAATCACACCTGGAAATTATCGCATCAGAAAATCCTGAATTAAATCTGCCAGTGCAGGCAAACTATCCTCAGCCGAGCACCAGTAACAGTGATATTCCTCCGAGTAGTACTGGTTCCGTGTCCGTGAGTGATACTCAGCCGGGTAGCAGTGATTCCGCGCCCGCGAGTGATACTTAGCCGGGTAGTAGTCGTTCCACGGAAAAAAGAAAGACGACTAAAACTTTAAGTAAGCAAAGTTAACGGCTGGTATGTAACGCATACGAATACGTTATAAAGAACAACGTTCGCAAGGTTTATATTTCTGAGACATCTAAAATGTTGAAACTTAACAGGAAAACTGTAAGTAAAATAGTAAAGAGGGGACCTACAACTCCAAAAAAGTGTGGTAATAATAGGGTTATCTTTAATAAAATTGATTATTTTTGCTGTGACTTGGTGAGACGCGAGGTATATGCATTCTTTACTAAAGGTAAGTCACCAACTGTACAGGAACTGTTAAGACATTTGAAAAATGTGTGTGGCTTTCCTTATGAAAAAACTACTCTATGACAGCTGTTGAAAAAACTTGGGTTTTGTTTCCGTATTCTGAAGAAAAAACAGATTGTAATGGAATCTGGTAGAATAGTAGCTTGGCGATATAAATTCATAGACCGTCTCCGGAAGTTGCGTTCCGAGGGGTGCAGAGTTGTCTATCTAGATGAAACTTTGTACGATACTCATGACATTGTGAAGAAAGGGTGGGATGATGGAACTTGTAATTGCATACTGAAAGCACCAACATCGCGAGGCAAGCATATTATGGTATTGCATGCTGGAGGCAGCGAGGGCTGGGTTGAGAATTGCCTTTATTTATCGGCTAAAAACATTGGAGACTGCAAAGCTGATAGCCATGACGAAATGACAGCTGAAGTTTTCAAAACTGGTTTAGGTCTCATCTTCTAGAGAACCTACCACGTGACCAAAAATGTGTAATCGTGATGGACAACGCAAGCTATCATTCGTGGCAGCTGATTAGGTTTCCTTCCATGAACACTAATATTAAGGACATTATTAAGTTTATGGAGTACAATAACATTCCCGTGCCAAAACCTGTACCCATCAAGGCAGTTATGTTGCAGGAAATCAAATCAGCCAATATCAGTAAAAGGTAATCTGTAGAGGAGATCGCAGCCTCATGTGGACACGAAGTTTTGCGACTCTCTCCATACCACTGTATTTTAAAACCTATAGAAATGATCTGGTCTCAGATGAAGGCGTATGTTAGGAAAAATAATGTTACGCCAACTTTGAGTGCAAGTGTGTGTCAACTTCTGCACGAAGGAGCTGGAACGATCGGTCCTGAGAGGTGGTCTGCTTGTGTTCAAAGCACCATTAAGACAGAAGAGAAGTACATGAAACACGACACGGATAGCAACCAAGATAGATTTGTAATTCACCTAGCAGACAATGACGAGGACGACGAATAGAGGTAAGGTACATACTGCATTTGTTTTTAAAGTAGCTAAGTTTGCTGGCTATTTTTTGTCCGAACTACATACTCCAATATTTATTATTATTATTATTATTATTATTATTATTATTATTATTATTATTATTATTTCTTAATCCGCTTACCCTCCAGGGTTGGTTTTTCCCTCTGACTCAGCAAGGGATCCTACCTCTACCACCTCAAGGGCAGTGTCCTGGAGCGTGAGACATTGGGTCGGGGGATACAACCAGGGAGAATGACCAGTACCTCGCCCAGGCGGCCTCACCTGCTATGCTGAACAGGGGCGTTGGTGGGGGATGGGAAGATTGGAAAGGATAGGCAAGGAAGAGGGAAGGAAGCGGCCATGGCCTTAAGTTAGGTACCATCCATGCATTTGCCTGGAGGAGAAGAGGGAAAACACAGAAAACCACGTCCAAGATGGCTGAAGTGGGGATCGAACCCACCTCTACTCAGTTGACCTCCCGAGGCTGAGTGGACCCCGTTTCAGCCCTCGTACCACTTTTCAAATTTCGTGGCAGAGCCGCGAATCGAACCCGGGCCTCCAGGGGTGGCAGCTAATCACACTAACCACTACACCACAGAGGCGGACAATTATTATTATTATTATTATTATTATTATTATTATTATTATTATCATCCGTATCCCTAGTTCGTGATTTTACTTTTCCTTTGCCGGGTGAGTTGGCCGTGCGGTTAGTGGCGCGCAGCTGTGAGCTTGTATCGTGGAGATAATGGATTCAAGCCCCACTGTCGGCAGCTCTGAAGATGGTTCTCCGTGGTTTCCCATTTTCACACCAGGCAAATGCTGGGCAAGTACCTTCATTAAGGCCACGGGCACTTCCTTCCCACTCCTAGGCCTTTTCTAGCCCATCGTCGCCATAACACCTATCTGTGTCGGTGCGACATAAAACAAATTGTACGAAAATTGTTGTACTTTTCCTTTCTTTACTGAAAGCGAGACACTGATATTAGCAGCATCAAATTAATATTTCAATAGGCCTACTTTAGTATCAATTTATGTTTAGTCTTTGTCGAGTTTATTTGCCAATTCTTTCTTTCTTTCTTTCTTTCTTTCTTTCTTTCTTTCTTCTAACATCTGCGACCACCGCACGGGTTAAGCACGAAACCAATTATTCTGTGATATTGGTTTGTGCTGTGGTTCATGATCAAGTTTTTATATTTTGACTTTAGAATAAATTAAATGTTAACATGTTTAAATAATCAATGCAAAATATGACAACCTTGCTTTTGACAGCGCTCACTTGCCTTTTAAAGGACACGCGCCCCTTATGTTCAGAGGAAAGAAACTGACTGACAACCCTCATTATCACTAGGGCAGGCAGACTGACAACTCTCATTATTACCAGGGTGGGCCAAGTTTTGAGATCAGAAGATACCGCAAAGGTACACGTTGAGCGTCAGGACTATACTGAAGAGTGTTGCTAGAATGAAAGATGACAGGGAAAACTGGAGTACTCAGAGAAAAACCTGTTCCACCTCCATTTTGTCGAGCACAAATTTCACATGGAGTGACCCAGATTTAAACCATGGAACACAGTCGTGAGAGGCCGGTGTACTGCCGCCTGAGCCATGGAGGCTATTTTTGAGTGACTACGCAAAACAATTATTAACTCTTCCAGGACTGGTTGAAATAACATTGCTAAAAGTGTTAAGTCCATTTCTCTAAACAATGCAGTGCGTTGAACAAACGTTCATAATTTCTTAGCTACTAAAGTTAGACACTTCGTTCTTTTTTTTCTCTTTAAATTTGATATTCCAAAAATCTAAATATAATTAATGATGACTGATGAGTAACTAAAAAATCCTACTTTTAAAAAACTTTTTCTTTCAAACTTTATTTTTCTGTTATGTCATTAAAATATGGCACCAAATGGAATGTTTCAGAATTATACAGTTATTAAAAACAGAACAGTTAATAAATGATAGAACTGCAGTATTTCACTCATCTGGCTGTGTTATTTTGGAATGTGTAAGAAATTAGCCACGTACTACATTTTATGAAAAAAATACCCAGCTATGATATAAAAGAACTTACTACAGTAAAACCTGTCTTAACGGACACCTCTCACCGGCGGACGATTTTCTAGGTCCGTAATGAATGCCATGATGTGTACGAGGAATTTACCCCTCTTATACGGACACCCTTTATTACGGACACGGACACACCATAGCCACGAGAAACTCCAATTAACCT